>NW_026895672.1:0-174101 GCF_033153095.1 Gastrolobium bilobum | reverse complement strand
CATGATGCAGACAGCCAACACATTGTCATCCATGTGGTGTTTGTGGGCCTCGAAATCATATTCCGCGAACCCATCTTCCCCTTCCTTAGGAGCTACGGGTAATTCAGCATCTAGGACGTAAGCAATCTTTTCAGCCCTTAGAACAATTCTTAGGTTCCGATACCAGTCCATAAAATTTGGACTGGTCAGTTTGTTCGTATCAAGTATGAAGCGCAGTGACAGTGTATTAGTCATACTAATTAACTGAAAAATGTAAAGATAAAATTAATTAATATTTGATCATGTAGTAAAAAAAAATTATTAAAGACTTTAAATAATTTTTCCCCTCCCACTATTTTATCTAAGTCAATGACCCTTCCTTTTGACTTAGGGTTATTCTACTTTTAGAACGTTCCTTAGTGGGATTAAGAATGCGATTATTTATTTTAACCCCCGTCTGAGACCGCAAGATTAATTTAAATAATGGATTGATCTTTATCAATGGTATCTCATACCCTTTCTTAACATTAGGTTGTCAACTCCTTGTCACTTAGTGGTGCATCTCATGCAACCAACCTAGCACTATTACCCTAAGCACACAAGCCCGGCTGAGCCTGCAACTCATGTCTCAGTTAAGCACTAACCAACACCCCAAGTGTCTTACACTTCTAATACTACTCTTACTCAACGAAACAGTGGGTCCCAACTGGGTTGTAGAGCACCACTATTTAGAGGAGGTTTGAGTAATATTGGTGGTGGGACGTAATCATGCGCTCAATAATTTTATTTCTTTTAAGGGTTCCTTTTATTAAGGGTTTATTAAGTCTCATCAAACGCATTAATATATTATCATGCTAGTCGTTACCTATGTCATACATCTAACGGTTTAAACTAGTTGCAATTGGACTTGCATAATAATCATACAAACACGATTTAGTCCAACTCATGCATACTAGACGTCATAAGTCATAAAGCATACATATCGCGATACTCTATCTCATGCATACTAGTCGTATAATAATATACATGCAAATAAAACAGTTTTATTTTGAGATAGTCATGGTGCTCGCTCTTTTGTCCATCTTGCTTCTCAAGCCTCGGCTTCTTGTCGTCTATACGCCAATAGCCTAATTTCTCTAATTACAATTAAAGAAACTCCAAAACATCTTGGAGGGACAAAATTTAAATTACAAAAATTTGAAATTTAAATTACATCTCTTGTAAAAGAGCCCAAAATTACAAATTAATTTAAAACTTCAAATTTCAAATTCCGGGCACCATGACCATCCCCTTCCTCTTTTGCACCTGAAATGTTAGACAACTCACAAGTACAAAATATTATCACATAATATATATTTTTCACGTATGTCTTGATATTTAACAATTAATTATCAAAACATATTTAAAATTTAAAACTTTTCTTAATTTTTCAATTGACCGAATTATATAACAATTAATATAATTCTAATTTTGTTGACTCTTTCTCAAAGAACACAAAATTAAATCATGCATATAGCCATCAACACTTAATAGCCGAACCATATACTAATGTATATGAGATTAATTTTCAAAAAATTTTATTGCATGCTCATGAAACAATTCATGGAGAAAAAAATAAGAAAACAATCAAGGTGTTCAAAACACCTTTCATGGTCGAACTCCACCCTTCAAAAAGGTGCTTCCTTTTAAAACTTTTATAAAGAAAAAGATAACCATGAATATGAATGGATGCATGAACATGGCATTCGAAATAACATGTTCATAAAAACGAAAACTTTAAACGTTTAAAGTATTGTAAATTAGAATCCATTTATAAAAAATTGAATCTTTAACCTTTAAAGAGATTTTAACCGTGAAAAATATGATCACAAACAAGGTACCATCACCCGTCGATGGTAAAGCAACCGGACTCTGATACCACTTGAAAGTTCGAAATGGCCTTGAAGGCCGATGCATGCAAGAGGGAAAAACAAAATTTTTCTTTGCGGAATATACATGCACATCAAGATCATGCTTTAGGAAAGCATGATGTTACCTTGTTCGTGAAATCACCAGATGATCAAGGCAGGTGTGAAGGGTTCAGACCCTCTAACGTTGATCCACACCACCCACTCGTCTAGGTGCAAGAACTCCTTCTTGTGAAGCCACCGGATGATCACCACAAAGAGGCTTGCTAGGCGCTCTATGTGTGAAGATGGAGGCTAGGTGAAAGTGTTTGAAAGAGTGAAGCTCTCAATGTGAAAGCTTCACAAGTGGCGCAGGAGAAAAGAGAGAATAGGCTAGGCTTTTCAGAAAAACCCTTGGAGGAACAACTCATCACTTAGGCGCATAAGAGGAGATTATTTAAAATAAAATACCAATCAGATTTTTCTCCTAAAAATCTGATCATTAGGCGCCAGATTGGAGATAGAGAAGTGGAGCTGTTTAATTTCAAAAATTGCTAACAGGCTCCTAGAATATTCTCTTGAGAATTGGTTCAAAACCTATTCAAAATTCTGATCAGAAATCTTCATAAGATCAGCTATATGGTGCGCCCCATATAGCCCAAAAAGGTGACCAGATACATCTGAGTAGTTGCATTCAAATTTGAATCAACTCACTTAGATTTTCTCCCAACTGACTGAATCTTCTGGAGCTGATTTTGATGAGCAAATCTTGCTCACCAACAACCCAAACCAGCGCCATATATAGCCTTGGATCTTGTCCAAAAGATTCTCTCATGATACTAGTGATTTGTTCCAACAAGATCTCATCTTATCCTTTTGTTATGAAACAACCTTTCATAGGTAATTCAAATTCAAATTCAAATATTTGAATTCAAACATTCAAATATTCAAATTCAAATGTTCAAACATTCAAATTCAAAATTCAAATTCAAAATTCAAAATTTCAAATTTCAAAATTCAAATTTCAAAATTCGAATTCAAAATCCAAATTTCAAAATTCAAATTTCAAATTTCAAATTTCAAATTCAAAATTCGAATTTCGAAATTCAAATTCAAAATTCAAAATTTCAAAATTCAAATTTCAAATTCCAAAATTCAAAATTTAAATGTTTGATAATTAATTTAACTAATTAAATTAATTAGTAATGTCTTGGACTATCCAAGCCCATTACAACGAACCATGTGCCCTCCACCCCTTTAGGTGGAGTTCCAAACAACTTCTTGGGCTAATAACTATTATTAGGCCCAATACCTTTAATGCTAGAGCATCTAGACAATTAGGTGTTTGTGTGTGACCCATTAGGACCAACTTAGCCACTGACATAAATGGGCTTGGGCCCAATAAGCCCACAACCCATCTAATGACAACACAGAGCACTAGCAATGCTTTGTTGCCCCAGAACTAGTTAGATTAATGATTTGATCATCCTATTAAACATATTTGGTTGCCGTATATATTTCCTTTCGTCTCGGTTACCTTCCCATAAAACCTAGGGTAAGGAAGCGTATCAACCCCTGCGGTTTAGGGTAAGATTTATTCGAAATAGGGAATCTTCAATTTACAGACTCTAAAGGCAGATCATCTCATGATCTCTTTTACTATGCATAGATTCCCGAGTCCCTGTAAATGTCATCCCGATTTCTCCGATTTACAGATAACCTAATCTCTCACAGAGATTTGACGAATTCCTTCAGCTTATCACCCTAGCCCTGTGTTCTTTCAGGACAAGCCCAACAGTATACCTATGAGTCTCCATGTTTCAGGCAGACGAGGTGCACAATCAAAGCATGCCTTCTAGAACACAGTCTAGGTAATAACTTCTGGTCTTAGGAAAGATATACCCAAATATAAAGAGACTACTCTAATGATACTCTCTGTGAGAGTTCCTCATAGAGTCTCTTTGTGGGTCCGTTCAGTGCGAGCTATACCCTTATAGGTCCACCCACGACTTTAGCTAAGACATCTCCATATCTGTAGCACATGAGGTCTATACCTTGTATCCATATACAAATAGATAAGTGGTGCTAGTCTTACCCGAGATTACTGACCCCATTCTCAGTATCTCTAGACTAGGAACATAAAATTAGGAATGAACATCTGATATTCTTGAATCATCATGATTGTGATCTCATCACAGATACTCAAGAGATACCTATTTTATTCCACGGGGTTTATCAAGTTATTCATAATATATTAATATTAATATCGAGACATAATTATGAAACAAGATAAAGAGTGCTTTTATTTATTTATGACAATATTAAAAAGGTCTACATCTATGTCCTTATTTAATCATAAGATTGTCTCTAGGACACCAAAATACTAACATAGATGACACCGCGTCATTTTCATTGACAACCATTCTCTCAATCAACTCAAGAGTCTCATTTTCCCTCAAAGATTTAATAGTGCCACATGCTGCACCATTCAACACCATCGAACCTCAGGTTTACAACCATTAAAGAAGATTCTCACCTGATTACCAGCAATCAAGTTATAATGAGGACACCTCCTCAATAAATCCTTGAATCGGTTTTATGCTGCACACATAGTTTCACCCTCTGATTGAGTGAAATTGGTGATATCATTCACCATCTGATTGTATCTTTCCACTGAGAAGAACTCAGCAAAGAACTTTTGAGACAAATTATCCCATGTAGGAATGCTTCGTGCAGGCTGCCTTTCCAACCAATTAAGAGCCTTTCCCTTAACAGCAAAAGGGAACAACCTCAACCGGATTGCATCATTGGACACTTGAGGGTGTTTGGTTGAGTCATAGATCATCAGAAATCTATCTATGAATCTATGAGGATCTTCATTCTCCTCTCCTCCAAACTGAGCTCCTCCACCAATTGAATATTGGAAGACTTAAGCTGCCAATTATTGTTACCAATATCAGGCTGAATAATGCTTGAGTTAGGCATGTTAAAAGATGGAGTAAGAACAGTGTCCATGAGTGGATTTTCTGCATCATTATTTGCTGCCATGATTAGTGATTCAGCTGGTATCTCTTGTGGTTCTTTAGGCAGAGTCTCAAGCTCTTTGAATTCAAGCTTCTTCCGAGCAAGTTTTCTATTTCTCTTTTCAGTCCTTGTAATCTCATAATCAAATAGAAATTCTGTAGTTTTGCCTCGCGTACAACTCAGAAAAGAGATTAGCAACACTTTTCAAATAAAAATAAATAAAATAAAATGAAAGTATTCACAAAATCCAATCTTAAAAATAAAAGATTATATGATATAAGAAACGTCAATCCCCGGCAACGGCGCCAAAAACTTGATGCTTACCAGCAAGTGTACTGATCACACAAGTAATATAATGATAAGAAAGTATCGTCTCCACAGGGATTAGGATCGAATATCAAATAATTGTCCTTTTAAGATGGAAAGAATTCAAATAGGTGTGTGAAAATTGTTGTTGATTTGAGTAAAAATAAGACTAAATGCAAAAACGTATTTTTAGAATTTTTGTTATGATATAAATAAAAACAGAGATGGATTTGTAAAGATCTGAGAAAGCATTGTAGCTAGCGTACACTCACCAAATGATCCCCTCTTCTTACTCTAGATTGATTTACAATACTGATTTACATAAATACTCAAATAAATTATCATCTAAAAATATTAGTAGTTAACCCTAGGGTTGGTAAAAATGAGCCAACCCGTCGGGTTGGCTCGCAACCCGCCAAAAATGAGCCGGGTTGGGTTGGCAAAAATGAGCTGCAAACCCGAGTCAACCCGACCCAAACCAGCTCGCGAAAAAACAAGCCAACCCGTGGGTTAAACGAGCCAGCTCGCAGGTTGATTTTTTTTTTTAATTAAAATAAAAATAAAAATAAAAGAGACAAAGACCCACACGGGCCACCCCAACCCAGCTCCGTCAGTTTCTTTCTTCCTTCTCACTTTTTTTTAACCCTAATCTTCTCACATCAACACACACCATTATCAAGGTTCTTCTTTCTTCTGCTTTCAATGATAAAAATCGTTCAATGGTGATAATATTACTACTCTTATTTTGTTTTTGTTTTGTCGATTAGTGTTGTTTCATCTGTTTCCGATTGCGACTATGTTTTCTATAGAGAAGCTTATTCATGAATGTTTAATTTCTGTCAAATTCTCTTGCACCCCTTCAACTCTAAGTGCAGTGTTTTATTGTTTACGAATAAATAGTGCACGATTCTTTACATTGGACTTAGTATTGATCTATGCTTTTCGGTAATTAATCGAAGTCGGTAAGAAGAAAAAAAGCATCCTTCGGTGATTTACAATGATTTCTGTACCTTTTTTTGTTTGTTTTGTGGATAAAATAACAAGTTCAGTGAAATGGTTATGCCGATTGCTTTCAGTGAGAATATTTTTCATTTTTCATTAGCTACTCTCTTTACCATTATCATTGGTGATTCTTACAAAAGATTTTTGTTGAAGAAGAGATAAGATTTCCACAGCAACCCAACAAGCTATTTTTCGAGTTGGGTTGGATTTTCTGACTCGTTTATTTTCGAGCCAACCCAAACCCGGCTCGTTTTTTTCGGGTTGAATACGGGTTGAGCTGGGTTAGCCCGTTTTGCCAACCCTAGTTAACCCTCAATTCCTTGCAAGATTAACCCTTTAACCCAAATTGGAACCCCAATTCCTTGCAAGGTTCCTCATGGATTTAAGCAATGAATACGATAGATTAAACATCTGCAATCAAATATACGTCTATTCCTAGCAGATATACCAATTGTTATCCTACTCCCTTTCAAGATTAAAAACCCTAATATTCCTATCTAGGGTTCTAACCCTCAAACTATCATCAACTATCAAATTGATCAGTTCTAATAAAGAGGATAGAAATTACGCACATAGTAGAAATAAAGATAAATATATAAACGAGTAAATGTAAACCAATATGTTGTAACAAGGGTTCACATAGAGTTTATGACCCTAACTACAATAAATAGTACATAGCCAACCATGATCATGGCTGAAATATCAATATACAACATAAACTGATAAATGGAATTGGAAGAACAAGATGAGAAAAATCTCCACTGGAATCACTCTCCGAGCGCGACTGCTGATTTCTTTCAAGGAATCGAATAATCCCCAGTTCTGTCAAAAACAGCCTTTAAATAGCCCTCGTTTTATTCTCCCAAAACTGTCTTTTTTTAAAACACGGCATGTAATTCCAGCAAACTGGCGCGGGTCAGCGCCATTGTGGCGCAAGACCGCGCCAGATCTCTGGTATTTGGCCTGGCAAAATCTGATGCATCTCAAGAGCATGCAATGCGGCGCAAAACCGCGCCATTATGGCGCAAAACCGCACCATTTCTCTGGTATTTGTCCTGTGCACGCGACGCTAACTTGCGCCAGTGTGGCGCTAAGTTGCGCCACTTCTCTGGAATTTTGGCCTAGCAATTCGATGTAGCATGGAATTTCCACCCGTGTAGAGTCGCATCACCAAGCTTTTCGTTGTTTCCACCTCTTCTCGCTATTTAAACATAACAAATAGGTGAGAAATGTCATTGAGATGGAAAAGTCAATATAATAAACAAATATGTATAAAAAGTGCTCTTCTATGACTTAATTCTCATCATTTTTAGCCTGGAAAACTACATTTGCCAGAGGCACATCAGAAGTATAAGAGATAAACACATCTTATACTAAAAATCAGAATAAAAATAATGATGTAGAAGTTTGGTAAACAATTTTGTTGGGACGGGTCTCTCAAATAGTTCACGGAAGCAGTTTTCCCTATCGGTAATATGAGCTTACCAATCGACACTAAAGTCTACACAAGCAATTCATAACAACTCTCATTTGGAAATATTGAAATTATATTATAAACATAAGACTGAATACTAGTTTATACTAATTTTTAGTAAGTAAGCTTGTAATGCAAGTTTTGTTGTGTAATTGAATGAATTGGCATGATAATTAAAATTGTGATACAATTTATGCCAAATGAAGTAAATTAGACTTAATTGGAATTATTAATAAAGTTTAGGGGTCAAAGAATATATATGTAAAAATTTAGGGATTAAATTGTAAATAAGCAAAGTAATGGTCTAAGCTTAACTTTGATTCCTTAATTAAATTCTTTAAAGAATTTTAAAGACTAGGAGTGGTCTTAGATTTGTCTAATGATGATTATATTAATTTATAAAATTAGGTCAAAGTTTAATGAGATATAAGTCAAAGATGTGTTAAATTACATGAAAAGTTAGTATAATGAAGTAAAATTGACTAGTTTGATAATATAGTCATATTTTTTACTAAATGACTGATTGAACGCTTTCAATTAATCTCTTATACATTTGAATATATGTGATGGATTGAACATTGCATCTTGTAAAGGGGTATACTCCGAAATCTGTGTGTTAAGAATGATGAGATTGCAGTACATGACAGGTGGTTAACATGATTGAGTAGGAAAATCTATGCACTTAAATTTTGGTTTCATTACTATCCTCGTGAACTAGATCTAGAGAATGATATATGTGTAGTCTATACATAATGTTTGGTTCTCATGAGTTTAATTTCTTGATATGGAGACGAATGATTATTATTATCTAGGATTACCTTGATTCCCAGACGTGGTATAGAATGCACACTTTCATTTCTGATTTATTAGCTTTTATATTTGACTGGTGCTATGAATTTGACTCTGAGTCTACTTTTTTTTTTTAATACATATTGGGGCTAAAGCCCCGAGACACAAAACAAAACTAGCACTTGGAGTCCATGGCCAGCAGAGGCCCAATCCCCATAGGGGGATCTTTATACAGAATCAAGTTTTCCTCTCCTGTGAAGCTGACTTTCGCTAACATATCAGCACATCTATTTCTTCCTCTGGCAATATGATTGAATTTTATATGCCACTCCTCTTTTCTCCACTCTTTTATACAGTTAACCATGTGAAGGTGGGAGCCTTCACCGTCGTTCTTGTTAATGGCCTCTATAGCCACAGCCGAGTCGCTTTCCACTATTAGCTGTTTAGCTCCTTCATCCCAAGCCACTTGCAGACCTTTGTTGATGACCCATAACTCAGCAACCAAAGGGGAACACCTCCCTATCTGATACGAAAAACCCGACACCCACAGACCATTCTCTTTTCTTATAAGTCCACCACACGAGGCTATCCTCTGATTATTCTTTACTGCCCCATCAACATTCAACTTCCACCATCCAGTGGGCGGGTGGAACCATTTCTCATTGGCTGTGTTCCTAGCATCACTATTAGTGCGCATTCTATTGTCCATAGCTAAAATGATGTCACTTATATACCTTGAAATAATGAGGATTAGGATAAAAGGTCGGCTGTCCTGAGAATTGTGTATCTCCTAGTTTCTCCAATACCACAAATGCCAGATTGTTGTCATGAAAACATCTATCCATCTGAAGTTGATAATGTGTTCCACTCCTCATTTATGTTCTTCAACATCCATTCGTCCAGCCTTAGCGTGAGGAACTCATCAGGAACCACATTATTAAACCATTCCTTCCAAACCTGTTTTGCAGCTGGGCAATCTCTCAACATATGTAGAGTATCTTCTACCTTGTTCGTACATTTGTGGCAAATAGCATCTCCTCCCCACCTCGACGTTCTATTCTTTGTAAGCAGTTTATCATGTAACACAAACCACGCAAAAGATCTCACTCTCATAGGGCCTTTCCACTTCCAGATCGTCATCCATTTCGGGTTGGTAGCTAGAAATTCGAAACCCATAATTGTTGTATAGGCATTCTTCACAATTCTCCCCTCACCTAATTATTTTTTCCAGATAAGTTTATCCTTCCCCTTGCTAATATTTGGAGGGGGGATAGCTCGAATTATCTTCACAACATCCTCTTGAAGAAATCTTCTGATCAGCTCGATGTCCCATTCCCCAGATGTTCTATCAATCAGCTCTTCACATTTTTGTATGCGAAGTGAATTATCTAGCAGTCTACTAGCTAAAACGTCCAGAGGGGTTTCCATCTCTGTCCAGCAATCCTGCCAAAACAAAGTATCCCTCCTGTTTCCTATATCCCATTGCAGCCTGTTCAGGAATTCATCCCAAATACCGCATATACCTTTCCAAAGACTTGAGTCATACCTTTGGGCTTTCACCTGTCTTCTCCAATCCATCTGTCTGCCATATTTCCCTCTCAAAACTTTAACCCAAAGCTCCTCTTCATTATTCAGAATTTTCCAAGAACCCTTGCACAAAAAAGCATTATTATGAGCTTGGAGATTCCGAATACCCAGACCCCCAGCATTTCTAGGTCTACACAGGCTTTCCCAAGCTAGTAAGTGAGGTTTTCTCGAGAGATTGGAGTCCCCCCAAATAAAGGCTCGTTGGATTTGTTCCATCTCCTTACAAATAGCCATTGGAAACACCTTGTGCTGTCAATGATAGGACGAAATAGTGCTTAGCACTGAGTTTGCCAGTGTTGTTCTACCTGCAAACGATAAGAAGTTACACTTCCAACCCGCTAGCCTTTGCCTCACCCTTTGAATAATGTAACACCCCGTGTATACCCGGTTTGGTAACACGTCATCGTATTAAGCCACGCTTAATTAAATATGCGAAATATCTTTTTCTTTTCAATTATGACGTCATTAAACTTAGCCAAGTTGATTACTTAATCAATTTCATAAAACATCGCCTGTATGTAAATTGCAAAAGACAGCTAACTGAAATATCTCATAATATAAAATAACAGTGAGTATCTAAAGTCACGGATCTACAACACGTAGTCCGGACATAATCCTGATACATTTAACAACTCCAAACTAAAACAAAGCATAGTCAAGTCAACGTGGCATGGACAAACCTCATGCTCACCAAATAAGGCAACAAAGCCCACAAAAGTCTCAACAACAGCAACATAATAATAACAAGCTAAAAGCATAACATCAGCAGATATAATCCAGCATCCAAACATGTCAGCACATAACATCAATATCAGCTAAGCTTCGGCCTCCTGCCGCTAGAGGCATCAGCCCCAAGTTACCTGAACCTGAAATAAGCGTCCCCAAACGTGGGGTGAGATCTTTAAACAAGAAATCTCAGTAAGACAAGGGGTCCTCAAGGATCTTCCACCCCAAGCTCACTTACATGTGCAATATAAGTTCAAAATCATTTAACAGTATAAGTTCTGAAACTATGCAGTGCAACAGATATTCATGCCATGTGTGTTTTAACTATTCTACTGGCCAGAGAAATGCAGTACGTCTACAACCCCACAATAAGTACAAGGAACACTGCTTGCACCTCACCCACAGCCTCACAATCTTGTATGTCTCCACATACTTGGGCTTACAGTATAGGTGGAACACCACATGCATATCATAAAGGCACTCGCATATAACAGCTCAATAGCATTTATCAAAACAATGCATGAAAACAACATCATGCATATAAACCATCCCCCTATGGGACATGGTGGAACCAACAATCGCTAAACTGAGGACACGAAAGCTTACCTTGCAAGCTAACTATCCAATGCCAAGAGTCCACACAAGCTCAAAGCCCACAAACAGCACAATCAAGATCTGTTTATACAGTAATAATCATCAATAACCATTTACCAAGGTTACATTAAGTGATTAAGGCTTTTCATCTTATTTTAAGTCATTACATGTTGTTTCTGCAGGAGATATTCGAATACTCCCCGAGTAGTATTCGAATACTCCAGCTCTCCAGAAAGTATTCGATTACTTTCACAAAAGTATTCGAATACCACAAGGTATTCGAATACCAACACTCCAAGTATCCGAATACCACAGTATCCGAATACCATAACTCACTGTATTCGAATACTCTTAAGTATTCGAATACTTCTTCAAAGGTATCCGAATACTTTTCTTCCCAGAAAAGTATCCCAATACTCCTGCAAGGAGTATTCGACTACCAAGGGATAAGTATTCGAATACTACACGAAAAGTATTCGAATACTTCTCCAACAGAATGCAGAAATTCGAACAGACTTCTGCATAATCCAACTTTTAAGGGTCCAAAAGCGATTGGGAGACCAATGACTCCCTAAACAGATGAACATAAGCATGTTAAGAACTCAGAAACACATTCCTTTACTTAAATGATCCAAGTTTCACTTTTTAAAAGATTAAACAAGCTTAATTCTTCAAAATGACAAAGTGGTGGTCATGGTTACCTCCAAGGCTCAAAACTCCGAAAATGGGACACACGAGGGGTCCTCAACACAGCACCAAGACTCTGACTTTGGAAGGACACGAATTTGGCCACCAAGCTTGGTCCTTTAAGCCAAAAGATCACTTCTTGACACCACAAAAGACATGAACAAGGCTTCACTCCACCAACTCAGAAACTCAGTCTCCTAACCTCACAAATTCTGAAGCTAAACTCAGAATGAGGTCTCCTACACACTCCCAAGGCAAGCCTTCACTCACACAAGTGTTTAAAGTGACAAGAACAAGGAGAAAGGTGACACCTTTGGCTCACAAGAGGGAAGGAAGGTAGAGGTGGCAAGAGGAGACACAAGGCTGATGAAGAAATCAGAAAATCTCACGTAGGAACTTCAAGTATGGCCTAGGGTTTTGTGAAAAATGCATATATATAGGCACTTAAGTTTTAAACACACAGTATTAGCAATAATAGCTACGCTTAGCATTTTAATCTCAAACTTTAGATTCTGAACCTAGCCATTTTTCTATGATTTATCATATTTTTATTTTATTTTTCGCAGAACCTTTCTGGTACGCGCTTTTATATAGCCAATATCAGTTCTGGCACCAGTTCTCATTATTTTAACTTGAAACTTGAAATCATAGTCTTACCTATTATTCTAGGAATATTCATGCACTTATTATGATTTTTCGGGATACTTCATCGGTACGCACTTATACCGCGAGCAGAACCGGTATCTGTACTTTTCGTCAGAAAAGCGACTTTCAGCTTCGTTAATCACTTACCATAATTATTTAAGCCTCATAACAATTATTAGGGTCAATTATGGAATTATTTTCTAATCCTCATATTTAATTTATTAGTTTCCTTATTTAACGGTGGGGGTTCTTACAAATAACTCCTTTAAACTTCCTTCTCCTGCCCTTTCCATTATGGAGGATGGTCCCAAGAAATTTTCCCAATGAATCGGCTGTCTTGAACCAACTCACATTACTGATGGACTCCTTTAGATCCTCTCTAGTATTTCTAGAGAAATAGATTACCGTCTTCTCAATGCTCACCTCCTGACCAGACATGTTACTAAACTCCTGGAGACAGCCGAGCATAACATCAAGCTGATCCAGGCTAGCTTCTCCAAAGAGAACCAGATCGTCAGCAAACATGAGGTGAGAGATGTTCGGACCTCTTTTCCCCACTTTCAACGGCTTCCAGTTCTTCTTCCTGATCTGTTCAGCTATTAAGTGTGCCAGCTTGTCCATACAAAGCACGAATAAGTACGGGGAGATAGGATCTCCCTGTCTTATTCCACGAGTAGGGGAGAAGCTAGTTGTTTTGCTACCATTCCACAGGAGCTGGAAGCTGGGAGAAGAAATGCAAGCTTGGATTAGAGTTACTAGAAAGGGAGGGATACTAATCTCCATTAGCACCTTCTCTATAAATTTCCAGCTGAGTCTGTCATATGCCTTGACCAAATCAGTTTTGATTGACATAAAAGCCATGTTTCCTCTCTTCCTATTCATCGAGTGTTTTAGCTCCTGCGCAATGATAATATTATCCTGAATGTTTCTGCCCGGAACAAAGCTCGACTGAAAGGGAGAAACCAGTTTCTTTATGATAGGCTTCAATCTATTAACAATAACTTCAGTGACAGCTTTATAGAGGACATTGCAGAGCGAGATCAGTATGAATTGCCCAAGGTTCTCAGGAGCCTCTATCTTAGGTATCAGGAAAAGGAGGGTGTCGTTGATTGCCTTTATTCCTTCCGGATGATAAAAAAGTAACTTCATGTCTTCAATAATTCTGGTCCCCAAAGTTTCCCAATTCTTCTGGTAAATGATTGTTGGGAATTCATCCGGTCCTGGAGCCTTATTACCCCTCATCTGGAAAAATGCCATCTTGACCTCCTCTTTTGATAAGGAGTTGTTCAGCATCCTCAATTCTGAGTCCTCAAGAAGGGGCCAACTAACAGTTGTGGTTCTCCACTGCCTCTGCTCCCTGTCCTCTGAGAACAGCTTCTTATAAAAGCTCAAAGCCATACCTTTAAGCCTTTCTTTCTCCTTGATCCAAATGCCAACCTCATACCAATTATCTTTTAATTGTAGACTGTCTAAAAATTTCACCATCAACTGACAATTCCTGCTTAATGTCCATGTTGCTAATGTGTGCTGCAATTAAATATGAATGTTGACATGTTCTCTTTGATCTTAGATATTTAAGCTGAGATATACTTAAATACTAAATCTGGCAATCTGAGTATCTAAATCTTTTATATTTTTCAGATCAATTTTCCATTCTTCCCAATATTCATTGAAATACTTTTCTAATTGTCAGGTCATGTCAACCAGAATAAAAAATACCAAGAAGAGAGGGAGAGTGACGCAGCAAGCTGGAGAGGCGTCCAGTGCACAGGGCTCTGATGCACTCAGATTTTGTTCCGCAAAAATCATGCTGACAGGTTCAGGACCATTAAATTGGGCAAGCCCATAATGAGAGAAAGACCATGAAAGGTGGAAACCGGGGAACATCTAGACTTCGTCAACAATCTTATTAGGAGAAGATGGAAAGACTGTGGCACACTTCCCACTGATAGCTCAAAGGAGATTTGCATGAAATTTTATGCTAATGCATACACGGATCATGATGCAATAAACAGGTGGAAGACCATCAGATATGGTTCAGACACTCTTCAAGGGCTGTTTCGGACCAGTTTTCATTAGACTAGTTCTGATGGGATTTGTAGGTATAAGAGCAGACTACATTGGGTATAGCACGATCCCCGAGTACAAGCAGGAGTGTGGATGATACATATGATCCATTTGAGGAGGCAGCTCCTATTCTTCAGAGCATTACAAACCCCGGTGAAAAAGTGGGACACTGTAGGATCGCTCAAATACAGAATCAACAAATAAAATAACTATTGAACAATGTCGTGAGGACTTGTGGAGAAAGGGAGGAAACTTCTGTGAAATATTTTACTAAACTTCGTTACTTCTCAATTTTATGTTTTTCTAAAAACAATTGATGGGACGTAAATTCGTTCCCATCTATGCCTATTTTGATGGCAAAATACCTTACGTTCCCTTATATGATGAGCAACTTAGCATGAAAATCACTTGTTTTACACATTTGTGACAAAAACACAGTGGGGGAACGTATGATGACGTATTCCTTTGAAAACATATTAAAAGAGGAACAGATTGAGAGCATTTATTACACCTGCTACCTTCATTTAATGCTTTGCTCATTTTACAGGAAACGTGGAAACAACGTCTTCTAAAAAGCAAGGCGGTGCACCACTTAAGCAGCAGGAAACGTGAACAGCAGAGAATCAAGAGTTCTCATTGGCCAAGAAGAAAGCAAGGCATGGGGGACTGCAGAAAACAGCTAATCATCAACAAATATTGTCCCATCAAGCAACTTGCAAAGCTTCTAAACACTGTTGTCACCGCCCCGTCCCTTCATTCAAGAAACCAACTCCAAAGGATTTACAAGACTGCCACTCTCTCTTCTGCCTATAAATAGGATGTCCCAAATACACAAACATCATCGAATTCTGGAGGGATTGAAAGTCCTAAAAGAAGAGATCACCTAGTAGTAGTTAGTAGTTTAGTTTTATATAGTTGTAACTGTAGTTAAGTGACAACCCTTCTTCTCTGTTCTGTATCATCCCCTAAGACTCCTCACGAGCATCAAACCATCTTCTTCATTTTGATGTTTTGTTGTAAACTGTCTTTCAATTTAATATAAGTGTTTCTTCTTTTCGTTCCATTCGTTATCTCTGAGTTGAATCTCGGGTCTATGGGACTTCAGTTTAGAATAATTATGTTTAAAACATCAGCCATGGGCTGAACTATCTGTGGGACGGATAAACTGCAACATTCTTAAAGAATTATTTTCGAAACTCTTGACTGATGCTTTTTGTATTTCTTTGGCTAAGTAAGCTATATTCATTGTGTATCAATGGAAATTGAACACATACTGAGAAAGGAACTTCCATATGGAAGGGATTTCAGACAGCTTAGCCATTGGGGGCAGGTAGTGTCATGGCAGAAACACTATTGGTCACCTTAGGAATAAGGGGCCGCTTCGTCCACTTTAAGGTTCTGTACTGAGTACCTGTTGGAGTCAAGGGAGCCATAAGAATATGGAAACTTGTGAGCCATCTCGACCATGAGGTGAGGAATCGGAGTTGGCAGATAAGAAACTGGGACAAAGACAAAAAGTGCTAAGTCTTGAGCAGAGGAAATAACTATTTAAGAATGGATCAGTGAATCCGTTCCTTTTGTTAAACTGTTTTTAAAACCATCCACTTGTTGTCTCTTAATTATAGTTGGTACTGTTTTATTATTTTTACTTTATTTAATCCTGTATCTACCAAATCTCCAATGATTATTATCTCACCTTCTTATAAACAGGAAGGATCACATATATAACGCAACGAGCAATTGTTTGCCATCAGACTGAACTTACTATTCCTGAGGAACGTTGTCAAGACAGTAGGGAACGTTTGACCATACAGTTCATTCACTAACTTTTATTCAGAACTCTGGCTGCTCCTTTTAGGAACAGACCAGAGAGGGGAGTAATCCTCCCTCCTGTAGCACCCAATTTCGAACTGAAACCTATCATGTTTCACATGATTAGGGAAGCAGGAGTCTTCAATGGACTCCCTACAGAAGATTCTTACACACACCTCATCACCTTTCAAGATATCTGTGATAATTTTAAAGCTGAGGGTGTGACAGAGGAAAGTATGAGAATGAGGTTATTTCCTCACTCCTTGGGCTTTAAAGGAATAATATGGATAAAAACTCTCACCCCTGGTTCAATACACTAATGGGAGAAACTCTCTAACAAATTCATAGAGAGGTTTCTCCCTATGTCCCGACAAGCTGATGTTAAAGCAGAAATCTCTAACTTCAAGATATTTTATGGAGAAAATCTCTATGAAGCATGGGAGAGATACAAGGACATCATCAGAAAATGTCCAAACCATTGGGTAGAAAGTTGGGGAGTGTTACAATCTTTCTATAAGGGACTTGACCATACTTCTCAATCTCACTTAGATTTTGCTGCAGGAGGATATTTCTTTACAGGAACACTTGAATCAAGGTACGAAATCATAGAAAGAACTGCTGAAAGATGTTTCTAATGGCCAATAGACAAGTGAGCCCAGTAAGGAAGCCAGACATGCTAGAACTGGATAAACAAACTGCCATGGAAGCCCAGCTGGCATCACTCATGAATGAAGTGAAGAACCTGAAAGCTGACCAAGCAGCACCAAGGATTGAAGTCTTGCAACTCACAGCAGTTGAAATTGAACCATGCTCAGCATGTGGAGACCTTCATGATTCAACAGACTGTCCATCCACTGCATTGGTGTGTTATGCAGAAAAATTTGGCAACAGGAACTTCACCTAAGCCAGGGATAATCAGCAAGCAGGACGCAATACCTATTCATATCCTAGAGGAACTATCACAAAAGATCAGAACCATAATCCCCAATGGAGGCCACCCATGAACCACAGACCATTCACCACTCAGCAGCAGTACCAGCAAGGTAGCAGTAGTGGAATGTTTGAACAACAAAGAAGAAACAATTACATTCTGTTTCACAGAGATGACCAACGCATCAATACCTTGGAAAACTATGTCAAAGAATATATCACCAGGAATGATGCAGTTTTCAGGAACATTGAATCCCATTTGGGACAGATTGCTGCCAGTCTCAATACAAGAGCACAAAGATCACTACCAGGGGATACTGACGTCCCCTCAACAACCTCAGCAAAGGTAGTACTCACTTTACCCAATTCCCCTTCAGAGCAAATCAAGGCGGTCACCTTGAGAAGTGGGAAAGCCACTACACAACCCACCACTTTGCCAGAGAAAAAGGAACAGAATAAAGCATCTGAAGCAGCTCCAAAAGCACAACAACAACAACCAGCCACAGATGAGCAGAAACCAGAACCTGGAAAAGAAGCCAAAGCCAATGAAAACTAGGTGGACAGAAGTCAACCAATCAGTCCAACTCTAAGCAGTAAAATACGAACAAAAATTTTGTTCCCTCAGAGAACAAAGAAGCAACAAGATGATAAGCAGTTTGGAAAGTTCCTGAACATTCTAAAACAACTCCACATCAATATCCCTCTGGTGGACGCACTAGAACAAATGCCCAGGTACGTAAAATTCATGAAAGGTGTTCTCTAAAAAAGAGAGGATAATAGAATATGAGACTGTAAAAATGACACAAGAAAGTTGCCAGTATCTGGGCAAACTTCCACCTAAGCTTCAAGATCCAGGAAGCTTCACCATTCCTTGCATTATAGGAAATACATACCAAGGGAAGGCCTTGTGTGATTTAGGGCCAAGCATCAATCTCATGCCTCTATCTGTTTTCAAACAATTATCCACGGGGCCAGCTGAACCAACCACAGTAACTTTACAGATGGCAGACAGATCCATTGTCAAGCCAGAAGGGAAGATTGAAGATCTGCTAGTCAAAGTAGACAAATTTATCTTGCCCGCTGATTTCATCATCTTGGATTACGAAGCTGATATTGACGTTCCCATCATTCTGGGTAGACCGTTCCTAGAAACTGCAGGGGCAGTTATCAATGTACAAAAAGGGGAACTAACTATGAGAGTTCATGTTGATGAAATCAAATTTAATATCGTTAAAGCAATGAAGTTCCAGGATGAAGAAGAAGATTTGGAAGAGTGTTCTGCACTTACTTTGTTAGATAACTAGTTCAGCAAAAAAACAGAAGGGGAAGAATATGAGGAAGAAGAAGAAGGTCCACAAAAAGAGGAGCAGAGTTGCTATCTGCAAGAAAGGAGACCGGAACCTTTGATAAGCACTGAGAAGGAAAAACAACTCAAACGACCTTCTTCGTAAAAACCTCCTGATCTTGAACTGAAGCCTCTTCCCTAACACTTGAAATATGCATATCTGGGGAACAATAACACCCTCCCTGTGATTATTTCTTCATTTCTCACCAAAGAACAAGAAGAACTGTTGCTCAACAAGCTCAAGAAGTACCAAGGAGCTATCGGCTGGACCATAGCGGATCTCAAAGGTATCAGTCCCTCATTCTGTATGCATAAAATATTATTGACTGATCCTAACAGTTTTTCAGTAGAACACCAAAGGAGATTGAATCCTATAATGAAAAAAGTGGTAAGAAAGGAAGTCATCAAATGGCTAGATGTAGGGATCATATACCCAATATCTGATAGCAGTTGGGTAAGTTCTGTCCAATGCGTTCCCAAAAAAGGAGGCATAACAGTGGAAGTAAATGAGAAGAATGAGCTAATACCTGTAAGAAAAGTTACAGGATGGAGAATTTGCCAAGATTACAGAAAGCACAACAATGCCACCAGGAAGGACCATTTCCCGCTCCCTTATACAGATCAGATGTTGGATCATCTAGCAGGAAAGGAGTACTTCTGCTTCCTTGATGGATATTCGGGGTATAATCAGATTGCTCTAGCACCGGAAGATCAACATAAAACCACCTTCACTTGCCCATATGGAACATTCGCTTTCAGAAGAATGCCCTTCGGGTTATGTAATGCACCAGCAACGTTCCAAAGGTGTATGTTCTCTATTTTTTCTGATCTAATAGGTGAAGGAGTAGAAGTTTTCATGGATGACTTTTCGGTGCTGGGAACGTCATATGACCACTGCTTGGAGAACTTGGAAGAAGTCCTCCAAAGATGCCTGTCCTCTAATTTAGTGCTTAATTGGGAAAAATGCCACTTCATGGTGAAAGAAGGAATAGTCTTGGGACATAAGATCTCCAGAAAAGGACTAGAAGTGGATCAAGCCAAAGTAGAAGCCATAGCAAAGATGCCACCACCGGTGAATATTAAAACTCTGAGATCTTTTCTTGGGCATGCAGGCTTCTACAAAAGGTTCATTAAAGATTTTTCCAAAATAGCTAGACCTTTGAGCCACTTGTTAGAAAAAGATATGAAATTTGAGTTTAACTCTGATTGCTTGAAAGCTTTTGAATCCTTGAAAAACAAGCTCATTACCACGCCTGTCATCCAACCTCCAGACTGGAACTTACCTTTTGAATTAATGTGTGATGCAAGTGATCATGCTATTGGGGTAGTTCTGGGCCATAGGAAGAATAACTCTTTCGTAGCATATACTACGCCAGTAAAACTTTGAATGAAGCTCAGGTGAGCTACACAGTCACAGAAAAAGAGCTGTTGGCTGTAGTATATGCTTACGAAAAGTTCAGGCTTTACATTTTAGGATCAAAAATTACTATCCATACTGACCATGCAGCTCTCAAGTACCTGTTCTCAAAAAAAGAAGCAAAACCAAGATTGATAAGATGGATCATGTTGCTGCAAGAATTCAATCTGGAGATCAAAGAAAGAAAAGGATGTGAAAACCAAATTGCAGATCACCTGTCCAGATTAGAAAATATCGAAGTGGGTCTACCAATCAAGGAAATGTTCCCTGACAATTCACCCTTGGTTTGCTGATATAGCCAACTTCCTTGCAGTAGGGTTAGAACCTTACGAGGAAAACAGAATGCAGAAGAAAAAATTCTTTCATGACTGCAG
The DNA here is from genome assembly GCF_033153095.1 of Gastrolobium bilobum. Lineage (NCBI taxonomy): Eukaryota > Viridiplantae > Streptophyta > Magnoliopsida > Fabales > Fabaceae > Gastrolobium > Gastrolobium bilobum. Next base: position 153,457 of record NW_026895672.1, on the reverse strand, counting down.
GAACTATCTCTGGGATGAACCACTACTATTCAAAAGATGCGCAGATCAAATGATAAGGAGGTGTGTCCCAGAAGAAGAACAACCTCAAATCCTTCTACACTGCCATTTGTCCCCATATGGAGGTCATCTGGGTGGAATCACGACTGCCTCCAAGGTTCTTCAATCAGGTTTTTTCTAGCCCTCCCTTTTTAAAGATGCACTTCAATATGCTAAACAATGTGATAAATGTCAAAGGGAAGGTAACTTAACCAGACAAAATGAAATGCCCCTAAATCCAATTTTAGAAGTTGAATTATTTGATGTTTGGGGCATTGATTTCATGGGGCCTTTCCCTCCTTCGTGTGGGAACAGATTCATATTGATGGTCGTGGATCATGTAAGCAAGTGGGTGGAAGCAATTGCTTTACCCACTAATGATGCTAAGGTGGTTATAAAATTTCTAAAGAAGAACATTTTGACCAGATATGGGACCCCACGCTCTCTCATCAGCGATGGTGGGAAACATTTCATTAATCGCCAACTTGAGAGATTGTTGGAAAAATATAGAGTCAAACACAAGGTTGCTACTCCATATCATACACAGACCAGTGGTCTCATTGAAGTCTCTAACCGAGAGGTTAAGAGGAAGCTAGAGAAGGTAGTTAATCCTTCTCGAAAAGACTGGTCTCTCAAGTTAGATGAAGCATTATGGGCTTATAGAACTGCATATAGGACACCCCTAGGATGTTCTCCATACAGATTGATATTTGGCGAAGCATGCCACCTTCCCCTCGAACTGGAACACAAAGCTTACTGGGCAGTCTATGCCCTCAATATGGATGATAAGGCAGCAGGAGAAAAAAGACTGCTACAACTTGGAGAGTTAGAAGAATTCAAAGGGAACACGTGTGAAAATCATAAATTGTACAAAGAAAAGATGAAGAAATGGCATGATAAAAGGATTAGAAACAGAGATCTAAGAATTGGCCAGAAAGTACTTCTCTTCAATTCCAGACTCAGACTATTCCCAGGAAAACTCAAATCAAGATGGACTGGGCCATATCAAATTGTAAATGATGCAGGAAATGGAGCTTTTGAAATCCAAGGATCTAAACATGGCCGTTCCTTCAAGGTGAATGGACACAGGTTGAAACTATACAATAATGAAACCTTCAATGAAAAAGAGGAAAGTATGCCTCTTTCTGAATACACCTGAGAGGTAAGTACCATATCTAGCTAAAGACATTAAATTAAGCGCTGACTGGGAGGCAACCCAGTGGATACATTTTCTCTCTAACAAAGAGCAAAGTTTTGGGTCTTAACCACACAGCTCCCAAAAGGAGGGAACGTCTGATGTTCCACTCCAAAGTCCAAATAACATATATTCCGTTCCAAGAACGTAGTTTTGGGGTGGTCCCTGACCACACAATCCCAATGTTCTTAAAAAAAAACTATATTTCATTTATATGTATATTTTGAAAATTGTTATAAACAGTAGTAAATAAGTAATTAGTAATGCTTTATGTTCCCTTTCCCTTCATTAGATTAGATTTACATTTAATTAATCGGCATTTTCTTTACCTTTTCTTTTAATAATAGTTAGTAAATAATAATTAGGATTTTTATTAAGAAAAGACAAAGGGAACGTTCCCTGGGTTAGAAGATAAGAATGACTGGGACACCTGTCCCTGCTGAGTCACTCAAAAAGATACGCAGCCATATCAAATTTGCATTTATTGCAAATCTTGAAAACATGCTAAGAAAAAGCAACCGTCTCCTCAACCATTAATGCAACTACCATTTCCTTTTCCCTTCTTCTGCATTGTGCCCTAACCTTCTTTTTGTCAAAAATGACCAAGCTATCAATGAAAGTAACTCCTGTGGCCAGCCGTGGCCAAGAGCCAGAGCTCACTGAACCCATCATCCATCTATACCCAGAAAGAAACATATCCTTGCAGCAAGAAAAACTTGTCCTCCTCCTTTCGTGAAGAAGGCTCTGACCAGCCTTAAGTGGCTTCGTTTTGCCACTGACGACCGTGAGATGAATGTCTGGTGGGTGAGTTCCTGTATCAAACCAGGAGACTGCCTGAAGATGATGCCTCTGATATGGTCACAGTGAGGGGAAAGCAAGTGTCGTTCTCCCCCGCTGCTATCAAGGAAGTACTCTACCTTCCTACTGTCTCCAAATGTCCATACCAGGAGTACATAGACAGTAAGGAAGTTGCCAAATTTTTGGGGAGCGTGAAGTAGACAATAGCCATCAGGAACCCCACCTACACCAAAGGATCCCTCTGCAAAGGAAGCATGAGGGATGAAGCCCGATTATGGGCTTTATTTGCCAATTCCAACATCACTCCCTCCACGCATGAGGCCACTGTCAAGTGGGCCCTCCAAATCCAAATCTATTGCATCATGAAGAACACTCCTTTTAATGCAGTACCCCTTATTTATAACAGCTTGAAGATGGAGATGAGAAAGACCACCGTCTGCTTCCCTTGTCTCATCACCAAACTCTGCCTGAAAGCTGGTGTGGAGGCCCACCAGGATGACATAACAAAGGTAGCATCTATCATCGATGCTAAGACCTGGAATGGTCTTAGGAGCACCTACATTGATACAACCCAACCCATTCCTGAAGACCTCACACGCACTGTCACCAGTGGTGATGAAGAGGAAGCTCCTGTGGTCCCTCAGAAGAAAACCACAAAGGCCACTCCTTCAAAATCCTCCACTTCTACCCACGTTCCGGCAAAAAGAACTATTCTCCCTCCCACCAAGGTGAAAAAGGATGCCCCTGTTGCTATTGAAAGTAAATAGAGAAAAAAGAAATCCCCTGCTAAAGCTCCCCTAAGAAAAGGGGAACGTTCATGTCAAAGGTTGAAGAGAACCTTCAGCAGCACTAAGAAGGCAGAGGGAGCATCCTCTGAGAAATCCATCACCCTCTCTGACAAAGAGGAAGAGAGAGATCAAAATGAGCCTTTGGCAAAAAGGCTGAAGGCTGGCAGAACGTCAGTACCTAAACCAGCTGCTAAGGAGACGTCTCGAAGCAGCTCTGCCACTACATTCTCTGACGTTCCGTCCCCACCACCTGCTCACTCTCCACCAACACCTATCACACCACAGCCTTTTCTTGTGCAACAACAAGGAGATGAGAGAATAGAAAAGGAAGCAGCTCTTGCTGCAGAAACATCAGTGGCTGAGCAAGAAGTTCAGCCACATAAGAAAAATAACAAAGGAAAGGGGATTCTTGTGGAATCCCCTAAAAAGAAGAAAAAGCCATCTGTTCCCAGACAAATCAGTCTAGGAGGCCCCCTCTTGTATCCTCTTGACCGTCCTCACACTACTGGGGACGAGGCTCTAGCTAGAGCTCTAGCAGAAGAAGAAGGGATGACAGTTCCTCCACTGATGGAGGAACCCATTGAAACAATTCCCTCATCATCTAGACCACCAGAAGATGAGCCCAGACCAACACCTGTTGTACCTCCTGTTGTTGGCATCAGCCAGCAAAACAAGCAGACCACTTCCTCCCCTGTTACAGTGATAAACCTTGGTTTATAATGTTTTAAAGCATGAATTAGTTTAATTTGTGTGATTAAATGGATTGAAAAAGGGTTAATGTCCTAGAAAGTCCTAAATACAAGTTCTGGAAGCTTTGTTGAAAATTTGTATTGTTCTTGTAGGGAAATGAAGCTCAATGAAGTAAAAGAGAGAAGGAGGAAGATTCTGAAGAATGGGAAAATTCTAAGTGTTGGGCGCTAATAAGCCCAAAGTCAAGAGTTTTAGCGCCCTGCTGCATATTGAGGCCTTAAATTGCTGGAGAAGAGCGCTAAAACGCCCAAATCGAATGTTTTAGCGCCCAAGACAGTTGAAATCAGTTGGGCATCCGTCAAAGTTGGACGCTAAAATGCCCAGAAGTGAATGTTTTAGCGCCCAAGTCAGTTTTCAGTTGTAATTTGTAAACTATAAAAGGACAAGGGGCCTTCATACTCTGATACTATTCTCTTAGATCATATGTATTCTTCTGAATTTTCCCATCACACTAGGAGAAGGGAGATCAGATCAGATCTTTCATAGATCTGATCTGACTCCTCATTTTTTCTGATTTCCAAATTCTTTAGGATCTAGTATTGTATTAGTTAGTTCAGTTTATGTAATTGTACTTGAAGATTGACGACTCAACTATCATAGCAATGGAGTTTGATCTTTCTTCTTCTTTTGTTTATTTTGTATTTATGTAGAGTCCTTTGTAGTCTGATTCAATGGAACTCAAGTTTGAATTTGTGAATGGTTAATTAGATATTTTGTTTATCTATTATGTGAATTGTATGAAGTTGTCGGGAAGGAAGAAGATTCTGAAGAATGGAAAAATTCTAAGTGTTGGGCGCTAAAACGCCCAAAGTCAAGAGTTTTAGCGCCCTGCTGGATATTGAGGCCTTAAATTGCTGGTGCTGAGCGCTAAAACGCCCAAATCGAACATTTTAGCGCCCTGCTGTGCGAAAAGGTTCTGGTGTTGAGCGCTAAAATGCCCAAATCGAATGTTTTAGCGCCCAAGACAGTTGAAAGCAGTTGGGCATCTGTCAAAGTTGAACCCTAAAACGCCCAGAAGTGAACGTTTTAGCGCTCAAGTCAGTTTTCAGTTGTAATTTGTAATCTATAAAAGGACAAGGGGTCTTCATACTCTGATATTATTCTCTTAGATCATATGTATTCTTCTGACTTTTCCCATCACACTAGGAGAAGGGAGATCAGATCAGATCTTTCATAGATCTGATCTGACTCCTCATTTTTTCTGATTTCCAAATTCTTTAGGATCTAGTATTGTATTAGTTAGTTCAGTTTATGTAATTGTACTTGAAGATTGAAGACTCAACTATCATAACAATGGAGTTTGATCTTTCTTCTTCTTTTGTTTATTTTGTATTTATGTAGAGTCCTTTGTAGTCTGATTCAATGGAACTCAAGTTTGAATTTGTGAATGGTTAATTAGATATTTTGTTTATCTATTATGTGAATTGTATGAAGTTGTCTGGGGAAGAAGATTCTGAAGAATGGAAAAATTCTAAGTGTTGGGCGCTAAAACGCCCAAAGTCAAGAGTTTTAGCGCCCTGCTGGATATTGAGGCCTTAAATAGCTGGTGCTGAGCGCTAAAACGCCCAAATCGAACATTTTAGCGCCCTGCTGTGCGAAAAGGTTCTGGTGCTGAGCGCTAAAATGCCCAAATCGAATGTTTTAGCGCCCAAGACAGTTGAAAGCAGTTGGGCATCCGTCAAAGTTGAACGCTAAAACGCCCAAAAGTGAACGTTTTAGCGCTCAAGTCAGTTTTCAGTTGTAATTTGTAATCTATAAAAGGATAAGGGGCCTTCATACTCTGATACTATTCTCTTAGATCATATGTATTCTTCTGACTTTTCCCATCACACTAGGAGAAGGGAGATCAGATCAGATCTTTCATAGATCTGATCTGACTCCTCATTTTCTCTGATTTTGCAAATTCTTTAGGATCTAGTATTGTATTAGTTAGTTCAGTTTATGTAATTGTACTTGACGATTGAAGACTCAACTATCATGACAATGAAGTTTGATCTTTCTTCTTCTTTTGTTTATTTTGTATTTATGTAGAGTCCTTTGTAGTCTGATTTCAATGGAACTCAAGTTTGAATTTGTGAATGGTTAATTAGATATTTTGTTTATCTATTATGTGAATTGTATGAAGTTGTCTTGATTAATTCTTCATGTTAAGGGATAGTGTAGAACAGACATGTTTACATTATTTCTATATTTTTGACAACTTCATCATCACTGTTCTAGTAGTCAAGACATTGATACTAGGATTTCTGACGTGATCTTAAGACCTTAGTAATTAATGTATGTATTAAGAAAGGAATCACCAAGACATTGGGGTTTCTGATTAATGTGTCTATCAAGGTAGTAAGACATTACATCTTGAGATGATAAGAAAAAGGTTGATCAACATCACATAGTAGATATTCATTATGGAAATTGGTTCATCCATAAATTCATGCTTGAGGGAAATTGACATTTGACTACTTGTTTACATTATAATTTACATTTTATTTATTTATCAAATTTTAATTCAATTCAGTGTAGTTTCTGGTGACAAGAAATCTATGCAAACAAATATCTTTCATTTGATTCAACTTAAGTATATATGGTTAGTCAGTGCTTGAACACAAATCCTCGTGGGAACGATCTTTACTCATCATTTTATTACTTGTTTGACTAGTGTTCTTGCTAAATCTGACAACATATAGCAATCCCCCTCCCAACTAAAAAGAAGTCACAAATTGGGATTGCTGAGATTTTTGAGATGATGGGGAAGAGGATAGAAAAGCTGCTGCCAGCAAAATAATCTGTTCCCTAACTTGATATGACAAGCACCAATGAAGAGCTGAAAGCGCTAAGGGACGGATTGGACCAACTCTCTGCTTCCTTCAACAACTTCCAGGAACAACAGAAGGAAGAGAGAGAACAGCAACTCAGCACCATTAGGATAACCATCCAGGAAACCAGTGTTGCCTCTTATGCATCAACACTCCAAGCTGTCAAGGGAGAAATCAGAAGAGCTTCTGACTCCCTAATACTTTCCAAGTCCTTGCACAACCACAGAGCTGAACACTTGCTCAGCAAGCTCCTCCTCAAACATTCCGAAGAAAGAAAAGAAACCAAAGAAGCCCTCAAAGCCTTTGGAACATTTTTGGAGGGGAGAATTTATGAGTTGGAAATGAGGTTGTTGGATGTTGAAGGGCAGATTGTCCACATTCGCACTAGCAGGACAATGATGAGGTCCACCATCAATTACCTCGTTGCCATAATCAGTGATCTATTGAAGGATGCTGAGAAATGGCTACCTGCAGCTGAAGTATTAAGATTGAGAGATCAGCTCAGGAGGAGACCCCTCACATAAGAGGAAGTTGATGAAGCCAAAGAAGCTGGAGGTGCTCAGAAGGACAGCAGACATCCCTAGTGAAAAGGAGAAAACCTGCCTAGTTGTTAAATGCTAGTTTTTTTTCAGTACTGTTTATTTTAATTCATTTTTCTTTTCCGTTCCCTTGTACATATTCTTTTTGCAATGAAAAAGCTTTTTGATCAAACTGCTTGGTACATACATTTCAGTTATAGTATTAAGGCTGTACAATTTTGAATAGCCAACAACATGAAACACAAAGTCACTGATTAATCATGCTTATTCTTTCTCTGAGTGGTTGAAATAGAAAAGTGCAGGGAATTTAATCTTCAGATTTTTGAAGGAAGCTGATCTGTGTGAACTAAGCTGGTAAGGAACGGACAAAGGCCAAACACTTACTTATGAGAGCGTTCCTGAGGTATAACCACAATGAAACTTCTAAACTTGCTTGGATGCTGTGGGTACTGCTGAAGAATAGATGGATTTCACTAACAAGGATCAACCAAATAAACACTTCCATTCCATCCACAGTCACCAAAACATCACCAGGCCAACCAAAAGGACAAGGAACGAAACCAGAAATGAACAAAGAGGACAGAAAAAGGAAAGCAAAGAAAAAGGGAACAACCATTCAAAAGAATTCAAACGAAAATACCAGAAAATCTCCCTTCAAGGGAAGAAAAGGTACAAAAAGGAAAGGTGTTCCCCTAAACATAAAAAGTCCAGTTCAAAAACACAATTATAAACGTCCCTTGGCCCCATGATTATGGCCACCATTCTACCACACCTCCACAAAACCCTCCTCTCAAAAGATCCTTGGAAGGGAAGACATATGCACTTCATAAGAAAACAGCAGAAAAGCAAGTTCTGAAGAATCACATCCAGGAATGGACAGAGCAAACACCAAACCCTGAGTGATAGTCAGACAGAAGATCAGCAACCTTCACTTACCTTGGAACAAATTCTTCCTACTTGTCACCTATGGAGAGTAGCTCATTTTTTGAAAAGTTTATGATTGCTTACTGGCTCAATTTTCTTTCTGTTGAGCTATTCTTTGAAATTGAGCAGCCTGATACATTATTTTCGAGTTGTTTGAGGACAACCAACAGTTTAGTTTTGGGGTGTTTGATGGGACGTAAATTCGTTCCCATCTAAGCCCATTTTGATGGCAAAATACCTTACGTTCCCTCATATGATGAGCAACTTAGCATGAAAATCACTTGTTTTACACATTTGTGACAAAAACACAGTGGGGAACGTATGATGACGTATTATTTGAAAATATATTAAAAGGGGAACAGATTGAGAGCATTTATTACACCTGCTACCTTCATTTAATGCTCTGCTCATTTAGCAGGAAACATGGAAACAACGTCTTCTAAAAAGCAAGGCGGTGCACCACTTAAGCAGCAAGAAACGTGAACAGCAGAGAATCAAGAGTCTTCATTGGCCAAGAAGAAAGCAAGGCATGAGGGGACTGCAGAAAATGGCTAATCATCAACAAATATTGTCCCATCAAGCAACTTGCAAAGCTTCTAAACACTGTTGCCACCGCCCCATCCCTTCATTCAAGAAACCAACTCCAAAGGATTTACAAGACTGCCACCCTCTCTTCTGGCTATAAATACGACGTCCCAAACACAAAAACATCATCGAATTCTGGAGGGATTGAAAGTCCTAAAAGAAGAGATCACCTAGTAGTAGTTAGTAGTTTAGTTTTATATAGTTGTAACTGTAGTTAAGTGACAACCCTTCTTCTCTGTTCTGTATCATCCCCTAAGACTCCTCACGAGCATCAAACCACCTTCTTCATTTTTATGTTTTGTTGTAAACTATCTTTCAATTTAATATAAGTGTTTCTTCTTTTCGTTCCATTCGTTATCTCTGTGCTGAATCTCGGGTCTATGGGACTTCAGTTTAGAATAATTATGTTTAAAACATCAGCCATGGGCTGAACTATCTGTGGGACGGATAAACTGCAACATTCTTAAAGAATTATTTTCGAAACTCTTGAAGCTTTTTGTATTTCTTTGGCTAAGTAAGCTATATTCATTGTGTATCAATGGAAATTGAACACATACTGAGAAAGGAACTTTCATAAGGAAGATATTTCAGACAACTTAGCCATTGGGGGCAGGTAGTGTCATGGCAAAAACACTATTGGTCAGCTTAGGAATAAGGGGCCGTTTCGTCCATTTTTAGGTTCTGTATTGAGTACCTGTTGGGGTCAAGGGAGCCATAGGAATATGGAAACTTGTGAGCCATCTAGTCCATGAGCTGAGGAATCGGAGTTGGCAGATAAGAAACTGGGACAAAGCCAAAAAGTGCTAAGTCTTGAACAGAGGAAATAACTATTTAAGAATAGAGCAGTAAATCCGTTCCTTCTGTTAAATTATTTTTATAGCCATCCACTTGTTGTCTCTTAATTATAGTTGGTACTGTTTTATTATTTTTACTTTATTTAATCATGTATCTACCAAATCTCCAATGATTATTATCTCACCTTCTTATAAACAGGAAGGATCACATATATAACGCAGCGAGCAATTGTTTGCCATCAGACATAACTTACTGTTCCTGAGGAACGTTGTCAAGACAGTAGGGAACGTTTGACCATACAATTCATTCACTAACTTTTCTTCTCATTTTCATTCTTTATAAAATAGTGTGAGACAATATCTAGAGTTCTATCCTCGTGGGAACGATAATCTGGGCCTTAATACACCCATTATTACTTGATGCGTGCACTTGCGCATTTGGGTTGGAAGTAAGGGAACGAGTCTGTGTTCTACCACCAATATAGAACAGAGGAACGTCCCCCATCAGAACTTATATTTTTCCACCATCAGCAAACCACCCAACATATACTCACCTATTTATTTATGAGGTATTTCAGTTAGCTGTCTTTTGCAATTTACATACAGACGATGTTTTTATGAAAATGATTAAGTAATCAACTTGGCTATGTATAACGACATCATAATTGAAAAGAAAAAGATATTCCGCATTTTTAATTAAGCGTGGGTTAATACAATGACATGTTAACAAACCGGGTATACACGGGGTGTTACATTTTATGGTATCAGAGCACTTTCTAGGGAAAAGCCTGTATGTATTGCAATAACTTAGGATGTTTTGTTGTGAGTCTTGTCTTTGTGTTCTCTCTATTGGGCTTTGCTATGATGATGCATATGTGACCACATTACATGGGCCTAATCAACTCATTCTTTGTGTAACTTGTGCAGAGTCATGGTATTACCTCGGTGAAATCGGAATGACATTTACGAGACTCGGGAATCTATGCATAGTAAAGAAGTCATGAGATGGCCCGCTCTTTAGAGTCTGTAAATGAAGATTTCCTGAGTCGGCAAAAGCTAACCCTAGACCGCAAGGGTTGATACATTTTCCTTGACCTAGGTCAATGGGATGGATAACCGAGACGAAAGGACAATTCACACGGTAACCAAATAGGTATAATAGGTTGATCATTCAATGAACTGAACTAGCTCTGGGACAACAAAGCATTGCTAGTGCTCTGTGTTGTCATTAGATGGATTGGGCCTAATGGGCCTAAGTCCGTTTATGTCAGTGGCTATGTTGGGCCTGATGGGTCGCACACAAACACCTTAAGTTGTCTTGAATTCTAGCATATGTGTTGGAAAAGCCCACATATTGAGCCAAGAGAGAGTATGTGGCATCATGAGTCAAGTTGGAATTGATCCATAATTTAACCTAATTAATTTAAATGTTAAATTAATAAAATTAATTTGAATTCTAATTTCGAATTTCGAATTTGAAATTTGAATTTAAATAAAAGTAATTTAAATTCTAATTTTCAATTTCGAATTTAAAATTGGAATTTAAATATAGTCATTAAATTAGATTTATTGATGATGGGAAAAATAAAGGAAACCAATCAATTAGATTGATTGGAAACCAATCAATTGAATTGATTGACCAAAATTAAGGAAACCAATTAATTAAATTAATTGGCTAAAATTGGGGAAACAAATCAATTGGATTGATTGACCAAAATTAAAGAAAACTAATTAATTAAATTAATTGGCTGAAATTGGGGAAACAAATCAATTGGATTGCCAAAATTAAGGAAACCAATTAATTAGATTAATTGGCTGAAATTTGGGAAACCAATCAATTGGATTGATTAGGTAAAATTAAGGAAAACGATTAGTACGACATCATCTACTTGTTTGGAGATTCAAGGTAAAGACTTCATAAAATATACGCATGGTGATGCCTTAACTGATGTCGTGGGTGGATCTGTTAGAGAACAGATAACGCTAAACTAACTCGCCGAGAGACTCCACAAAGATTCATTGTAGAGAGTTTCATTAGATTTGTAATGTCTTTCATCGTTTGGTAGTGCGAATCGTCCTAGAATTGAGGTTGTCATCAAACACTATGTCCTAGGGTTATACTTTGACTGTACAACTCTATCCACCTGAAAAATGGAGAGCACATTATACTCTTGGCTATAACTTGAATACATGAATGTAGATGGACATATCAAAAAGACACATAGTCCCTTACAAGGAATTAGTCATTCCCAAGACCGGTAGGGCTTGGATGACTTCTATTTGATTTGAAAATCTATGCATAATAAATTATCATGAGGAGTAATGATCCATCTTAGAGTCATTTGGAAAGAAGATTTCTAGTTCTGTGAAAAGCTACATTTAGTCAACCAAGAGAGATGATACTCTATCCTTGCTCTCAACTAAATGTGAACGACGATATGAAGGATGGTGCCAACACGGTATCCAGACTAGAAAGGCAGATCACTTGATAAACTCAGTTAGTTCCGGGGCTGCAGAGCATTGCTAGTTCTTATGTGGTCATTAGAAAAATTAGGATAGTTAAAGGAGTTTAATTGATCCAAGTTTATTTATGTCAGTGACTAATAGGTCACGTACTAAGGTTATTCTTGATTGCTTTATTCTAGCAAGTTTGAGCCAATAATTGTTATTGGACTTTTTCAATCTATAGGTGTAATTGGGTTGGAGTTAGACTCCAAGCCCAATAGTATCATGCGCCCCATTTGGGCTTTTAGAAATGGAATTAATGGGCCTAAAAATGTTAAGAGGCCCAATAGGGTGTTGGGAAATCAGTCCTAGTAAGTCAAGGAGTTGACTTAGCTAAAATGGGTTTTGGCGCAACTCGAAATTTGAATTTTGAAATCTTGAATTTAGAATTTGAATTCAAATTTAAATTACAAACTAGGACAAGAATGGATTTGGATTTGAATTTAAATTTAAATTTGAAATTTAATTTGGAATTTAAATTCATGAGATTGAGTAAATTAGGATAATATTAAATTATTCAATTCTATATCTGATAATGATTGGATAAGGATTCTTGCAACAATCCTATTATTTGAATTATGAATTCAAATAAGGAAGTTAAAGCAACAATCAAGGGAATATGATTTTGATGATAGGTGAATTCAAAATGGAAAGATTTTATATCCAATTTTGAATTTCAAACATTATGGATATGATCCATTGGGCTTGAATTTCAAATTCAAGCTCCTTCATGATTGGAAAAATAAACGAAAGAGGAATAGAAGGATCTTCATAGATTTGGGCCTTTTTAGAGTGATTCAAATTAGGATTATAATCCTAATAAAAGAGAACAAGAAAAAGGCGCCTATGTTAACTTCTTCCAATCAAGGAAATTTCGCTTAACCAAAATAGAGCCAAGAACCCTAGTTCTTTCAATGTTGAGATTCAATGGTAACAATGGATAGCAATAAAGGCCAGCAGTGTAATTGGTGGTGATAAAATCCAGCCAAGGAAGAAATGAGTTTGAATGACAATGCAGAAACAAAGACAGTGTCAAATTTGATTCGCACGGGTACTGTAACACCCCGTGGGCATCCAGTGTACTAAACATATAAATGGTAATAGCGCAGCTCAATAAATGCGGATGCTAAATTTTTTCAATTATGAACCTTATCATATTAACCAAGTGGATTTACTTATTCTTTTTCAAAATATCGTCTGTATGTAAATTGCAATAAAGAACTTCACTGAATAACCTCGTAATATAAATATGTATCGAGTCACGGTACTACAACTCGTAGACCAGACATGTTCTGATACAAATAAAACTCAAGTATGTAATAATCACAGCTTATATCAATGTGGCATGGACAACCCTCATGCTCACCAAATAAAACAACATAGTCAATCATGTCTCAAGTACAATAGCAATATACTGATAATCAGGCATAATCATATGAAAATATGGCAATAAAGAAGCATGCATCGTATCAACTCAACTTCGGCCTCCTGCCGCTAGATGTCTCAACCTCAGAGGTACGTGTACCTGAAAATGTGCCCTACAGGGGTGAGATCTCTAAAAAGAAATCTCAGTAAGACAAGGGATTCTCAAGGATCTCTCCACCCCAAGCTCACTTACATGTGCAATATAAGTTCAAAACGATGATAACAGTATAATATCAATATCCATGCAATGCAACATATGTCTATGTCATGTGTGTATGCATCCTACTGGCCAGAGAATAAGAGGTAAGGATTACATACGTCTACAACCTACAGTACATACAAGGCTCCTCGCCTGTACCTCACCCACGGAGTTACCATCTTGTATGTTACCACATCTCAGGGATTACCGTCTTGGTGGAACACCCCACATATATAGCATATGGCATTTGCATTCATAAACAGCTCAACAACATATCAAATATTCTTCATATAATTTCAGAAAAACACAACATGCATATAAACCACCCCTCCATGAGGTATGGTGGAGCCAACAATGGGCAAAACCGAGGACACGAAAGCTTACCTGTCAAGCTAAATACTCCCTCACAACTCGGTGTCCAAGGGGTCACAAGTATTAACAATGTCCAGCAAGGTCACAGATCTAGAATTCCATTAAGGTTCTATATTGTATTTAAGGCTTCCCAACTAGTTAAAATTGATTTTAGGCTCAATCTGCCAAAAGTATTCGAATACTTCTTGTTCCCGAAAAAGTATCCCAATACTTTCACTAAAGTATTCGAATACCAAAAATATCTCAATACTTTTACTAAAGTATTTGAATACCACCAAGTATCCCAATACTTCACGATAAGTATTTGAATACCAAAAGTATCCCAATACTTTTACTAAGGTATTCGAATACTGCCCTTCCCATAAAAGTATCTCAATACTTCTTGATGAGTATTTGAATACCAATCAAGTGTTCGAATACTCCATGAAAAGTATTCGAATACTTTTCAGACAGAATGTAGAAACTCGTGTAGTTTCTGCATAAACTCAATTTTAAGGGTCCTCCAATGGTTCTGAGTCCAATGTCTCCACAAACAAAAGTTTATCACCACTTATTATGCATAGATTAACAACCCATGACTTGAATAATCAAAATTTCTCTTTTTATGGACTCAAACAAGCTATATTCATGAAATTTCTAGGGAAATTATAAGAGGTTACCTTAAGGCTTGTGAAAATAGAAAAAGGAGGTGTCTTGAATCTGTCCTCACCACCCTACAATTCTGAGTCAACAAGGCCATGAATTTGGTCTACCAACCAGGTTCTTTCCTCCACAAAATGGCCTCTTGAAGCACCAAAGTGAATGGAAATGGCCTTCACACTCTCCACTCAAGAAGTTAGCAACTTCACCCTTCAAACAGAACTCACAACCTCACAAGAAGTGATTTTTCTCCCTCACCAAGTCTGCTCTCAAGTGTTTACAAGATTAGAGAGGAAGAATCAATACAAAATGTGGTGTCTTGGGTGGTTTTCTTGCATTGAAGGCTATAGAGTTTGGGTGGAAGAAGATGGCAGCAACGAGGGAGTGGAGTGCAGCCACGTAGGATTGCAAATTTCTGACATAGGGCTTTGTGCAAATTCCTATATATAGGTGCACTTAATTAATCCATCGGCATTAGTTCTAATATCTCCACTTCATTTTTCTACCAAACTTAATATTCTAAACCTAGACATTTTTCTAGGAATTATCATATTTTTATTATAATTTTCGAAGCACTTTGCCAGTACGCGTTTTATACGTAGCCAGTATTAGTTTTGACATCACCGCTCATTATTTTTACTCCAAACTTGATAGCCTTGACCTAGATATTTTTTTTAGGAATATTTATATTTTTATTATAATTTTTTAGAATACTTCACCGGTACACATCTATACCGTGAAGCAAAATCGGTATCTGCATTTTTCATTAGAAAAGCGATTTAAGCATTATTTGTTCTTCTCAATAATTATTATAATCTTTCTATATTTATCCAAAGTCAATTCTGGAATTATTTCTTAAACTCATAATTAATTAATTTGAATTCTTAATTTAACAGTGCGAGTTCTTATAGGTACCATGCCATAAAATCAAGAATATGTCAGCATATATTCAGCCACAAAATCAGCCCAAACTTGCCTCATATTTTGGATGAAATTCAGCCATAAAATGAGGAATTTATCACCATGTATTGTGCCACAAAATTTAAAATAGAATTTGTCAATATGTTTGAAATTATGCCATAAAATATGGGCCATAGAATTTATCACCATATATAAAGCCATTATTAGTTTATCAATAACTTAATAATATAATGTAAAAAATTGTATATATGAAACGGGATTAACATTTCTCCTATAACAGGAGATAAAGTTTTTTGGGATAGAATTTTCTACCTATTTTTGTTTATCTTACATACTCATCTTTAATACTATTGGATAATAATCTCACTCTTTCTTTCTCATCTTGTGATTCTGATCCAATGGTATTAAAGATGAGTAGGTAAACTAGTTAAGAAAAAAAAAGTACGTAGAATAACTTAACCCAAATTTTTTCCTGCAATCCCTAAACAACGTCATTTTGATGTTTAGGTGCTTTAGTAAAATACACGATACAAAAAAATAATTCATAATATCCTACATTTTTTTTTTCTTAAACCACAAAATGACGTTATTTTGACCAACTGCAGATAACTTTATGAAATATATAACAAGTCAATATTACTTTAAATGACACGCAGTTAATGACCTATCTCAAAAAAAAAATTACATATAGCAAGTCATTATCACTTTAAATGACAAGCAATTAATAACCTATTATTATAATATATATTTCAAAAATAATATATACAATAATTCATTCTTAATTTGAATGACAAGCAGTTAATAAACTAATATTATAATATACAATTAATTTCTTTTTTATATAAACACAGAGAGAAAATGAAGTACCATTTTAAATGACACAAATTTGTGTCTTTTTAGGTATCATATTTTGTGTAAATATGAAAAGTTATTTTTTTTCTCTCTCTCCAGTCACTTCGCTGACGTGTAAAGTGAAAAAAAAGTTACTTTTTATATTTACGTAAAGTATAACCGGTCAGACTTTTTGTAAATTATTAAAATAATACAACTTACGTCCTTTAAAATTACACACGCTAAACCCCAACACATATGGCAAGTCATTATTATTTAAATGACAACCATTGAATAACCTAATATTATAATATATAATTCAAAAATTATATATAACGACAATATATTGTTTCTCTTATAAATGGACCCAAGTAATGTGAGGTTCCATACCACAAATCTAGCAGTTCAGGCATCCAAGCTATGGAATCCCCCATTCAGGAGCACGCGTCCAAACTTCTTCCAGCTCAAACCCATATATTCAATCACATTTACAGCTTCATAAACTCCATGTCCCTTAAATGTGCAATTGACTTGTGCATACCAGATATCATACACAAGTATAGCCAACCCATGCCACTGTCACAACTCGTTGCTTCACTACCAATTCACCCCTCCAAAACTGGGGGCATCTTTCGCTTGATGCGAATTTTGACCCATTCTGGTTTCTTCTTTCAGCAGAATGTTACTGAAAATGAGCTAGAAGTGAGGTATGGGCTAACTGATGCATCTAAACTACTGCTTAAGGACCATCCCTTAAGTATGACATCTTACTTGCATTTCACATTTGATCCAACTAAGATAAATTCATGGCTTCAATTTTCTACTTGGTTCAAAAATGATGATCCTACTCCATTTTTCACCGAAAATGGGATGACATTTTGGGATCATGCTGGCCATGATGCCAAACTCAATGATGCCATGGCTAGTGATGCTCGATTGATTTCCAGTGTGGTGATTGAGAAGTGTAAGGGAGTGTTCATGGGATTGGAGTCATTGGTTGATGTTGGGGGAGGCACAGGGACTATGGCAAAGGCCATTGCCAAATCATTCCCACAACTTGAATGTATTGTATTTGATCTCCCACATGTTGTTGATGGCTTGCAAGGGAATGACAATCTAAAATATGTTGGAGGTGACATGTTTGAGGCAATTCCTCCTGCAGATGCCCTTCTGTTGAAGGTAAAATGTTATGACATCTATTATCGCTTCTTTCAACACCTTTATAAAATCTGGTTGTTATGCGGTTTATATAAGTTAAAAACACAATTTGGTATGTGGAAATTTATTAAGGTTAGCATTACGATTAATAGTACTCAACATGTTATTTCCATTCAATGATTCTGATCATTGCTACTTTGAATGATAAATAGTGGATATTGCATGACTGGAACGATGAGGAGTGTGTGAAAATACTGAAGAAATGCAAGGAGGCAATCACTAGCAAAGGCAAAGAAGGAAAGGTGATTATCATAGACATGGTGCTGGAGACCGAGAAAGGAGACCATGAATCTGTTGAAACACAGCTCTTCTTTGATATGATGATGATGGTGTTGGTCACTGGAAAAGAGAGAAATGAGAAAGAATGGGCCAAGTTGATTTTTACTGCTGGTTTCAATGACTATAAGATAACTCCGGTTTCTGGTTTACGGTCTCTCATTGAGGTTTATCCATAGAGTCTAGCATCATCACTTGACAAGTAGATCGCAAGGACAAGCGCTCTATTATTTATATATTTTGCTTCAGTTGATTACTATGTAAGAGTGATTAGTTTTATGTTTTCTTATGTACTTTTAAGGTTATTAATATATCAATATGATTAAAATATAATGTGCGCACAAGTTATTAATTAAAGTTAAATCATTAGATTAATTAGTTTATTAATAATATATAACAAATTTGAAAAAATAAATGCATTAAATTGAAATTACATAAACGGTTATTATCATATAATATATATAAATGCATTGACGTTATTTGTCTTTCGCTTTCTCTATATAAATACTCAAAAAAAACAAAGAGGAATGAATTAAAAATATTTTTAAGTGAGCGTTTGGTACAAGGTATTTTTTAAGATTTTCAAAAAATTAAATTTTTCTAAATTTTTAATTTTCGGATATTATCATAAACTGAATGTTTTCATTAAATTTCTGAAAATCGAAATTCTCGGATAAATTTTTTTTCTCGTTACCAAAATTTTTAGAAATTTTTTTTGGATATTAGTCTCTAGAATCTGGTATTGGGAAATGTGAGCCAAAAAGCAAAGGAATTTTGTCTTCATCTTCATGATCTGTAAGAGGGGCGAAACAACATAGCCGGGTGGTCTTTAGGCAGCACAGGTAATATCAAACAAAAAAAAGTTATACAGCCAGGCACTTGCTGGTGAACCAAAGGGAAAAAAACTAAATAAAGAAACAAGTCACAACTGTAAGTTGTTCATTCAAAAAGTACTGCCTATTCAATTGAAACGCCATAAACACAAGTGAACCATAACCCTTATGTACCACCGAATTCCAAGATGACCAATTTTTGTTGACATATGGTTAGAATTCATTTCTAGATGTTCAGGTTAACATAGTTTCTTCATCTCCGCAACTTTCAAGTTCTGTAATTCTTCCTGAACATCAACAAACATGAAGGACAACAACTTCAACATTTTAGCACAGATCATTCTCCAAGGACCTAACCAGATAATATAGCTCGGACCGAAAATTAGGATCACGACCAAAATATGATATCTAAAGAATCTGATCTCTTTCCTCAAGCATTATTTCATCTCAACTCCTTAACACATAACATACAACTAAATTAATAAAATCTCTGAATTCATTGCCAAATAGCGATTCCCCTTTGTCGTATCTTGATAATCTACTGTCATTCAAAATGTTAGTGCTCAACTTCATAAAATAAAAATGAGGGGAAATTTTTGTCTCAAAAAGTTGATGAAACAAAGCAATTAATATTGAAATTAATGAATAGAAAATAATGCAAAATTAATTATTAAATAAAAAAGTAAAATTCGAACTCAATATTGAATATTGTATTCTTATAACAATTTGTCTTATCTACGATAATCAAGAGTGAATAACAATTGTCTCGTAAGATAGAATAAATTATTGCTGTTTTTTAATTGCACTGTTGAACAAGTAGCACCGGCAAAGGTAACCACCTTATATGAACCATTGCACAGAATGAAGGCAAAGATTTCAGAAAAATGTTTTGAAAAAGTTTCGATAAACGAGAGAAGTAAGAAAAGTGATTAATTTATTCTGCTTTCTGATGCGAACATAAGGGATGACATGGGAAACGGTGGAAGCGGTGGCATGACAAAAGAGCCACCGACAACCAATGAGACAGAGCAAGGGGAGACAGAGCAAAGGAAGATGGAATTCGGTGGTCAAAGTAAGGGAGAAAGAGTCAGAATGAAGTCCCAATGGACTAGAGACTTCTTGATGGGGTAACAATGGGCCAAGCTGAAAGAGGAGAGGCCCAATGACTTAATCCAAATAAATTGTCATTTAATTTCCTATTTTGTAAGAATGGGCCACGACCAACGGCCCACTATTTCTTTGCTGCTTCTTTTATATTAGAAACTAGACTACAGTAGCATGTCGTCTAAGAATTTACTGTGAAACTTCATCTTCTTCTTCTTCAATTTCTCTGGAGTTGCCGGCAACCTCGAATTGTCGTTGGATATTATCAATATATGTATATTTCCCTTCCTTGCTGTTGTTAATTGCATCATTTTGGTGCTTTCATTGAGAGGCAACTTCTGACTCCAAGTATGGCAGAACGAACTCGTAGTACAGTGAAACAGAATGCAATGGACGAATGGTTACACCGATTGGCTCATCATGAGGAGCAGTTTACATCCCTGGGCAAATTGCTGCAGGAAATGAACATGAAGCTGACATTAATGGAGGCTAAATTAGATCAGAATCAGAAAAGTAAGGCGAAGGTAGAAGCATCATCGAACGAAGGCCTTGGCAATTTTTTTGGGTACAATGCATTTAAATCTGTAAAACTGAACATACCTCGATTTTCTAGTGGTAATCCAGAACCCTGGATCCATAAAATACAACAATTCTATGGGTTTTACAACCTCACAGATGCGGACAAATTCACCCTGACTTCCTTTCATATGGATGCTGCTGAAGAGGAGTGGTACCATTGGATGGATCGAAACGGACGGTTGAGGACTTGGGAGCAATTTGTGAGTGCTTTGCGCGCCAGATTTGGACCTTCTAGGTACAGGGACTTACGTGGTGAGCTTGGCCGACTGACACTGGTGGCTTCAGTGACTGATTATCAAACCCAATTCGAACAACTAGCTAATCAAGTGATGGGAGTTGATGATGTGAGTCTCCAAAGTTATTTCGAGTCTGGCTTGAAACCAGATATCCGTAAGGAAGTGCGGATGCATTTACCTCAAAGTTTAGAACAAGCTATTGATTTGGCCAAAATTGTTGAGGACAAGCTGAATGAAAAAAGTTCAGGGAGAACCTACTACAACCGCAACACCTCCAACTTCACCACCCCATCCCCATCCCAGCCTGGGTTATTACCTACACCCAACAACCAACCGAAACTTGCACTCACTGGTGCAAGAACCAGTAAATCATCCATCCCATTTAAGAAACTGACCGCAGCAGAAATGATGGACAGAAGAGAGAAGGGTCTATGCTATTACTGCGACGAGAAATTCAATCGAACCCATGTCTGCAAATCCCGAATGTTTATAATGCTTGTGCAAGAGGAGGATAATGCAGCACCTGAAAAAAATGGAGGCCAGGAGTTATACCATGATGTGAGCCAGGAGTTAGTAGAAGGGGACATACAACCAATGCCTGAGATTAGCCTACACGCTATGGCTGGGCAACACTCAACCAGTACCTTGCGTATTCAAGGAAAAATTAGCAATCATCCAGTTCAGGAGTTGATTGATGGAGGCTCCACCCATAACTTCATCCAAGCTCGAATAGTGAAATTTTTGGGTCTGACAGTAACACCTACACAAAAATTCCAAGTGTTAGTGGGCAATGGAGAAGTAATGGATTGTTTAGGAGTATGCACACAAGTAAATATGGAGATGCAAGGACATCAATTCTGTCCAGATTTATATGTCTTACCAATCCAAGGAGCTGAGGTTTGCTGGGAGTGCAGTGGCTGTCCAATTGGGGAGATATAACCATCACCTACAAGGATCTCGTTATGAGCTTTGCCAAAGATGGACAGCAGGTAGACTTAAAGGGGGAACACACACCAACCATGGAGGCCATACAGTTGCACCAGTTTCACAAGTTACGATCTTCTAATGTCGTGGCCTGTTTATACCAATTGCATGCAATTGCCCAGACTAATGCAGCATACCAGTCCGAAGCAAAACATTGTGACAGCCGTGTGCAGCAGGTCCTGAAACAATTTAAAGGAGTATTTTCTAAGACCACCAAATTCATTCGGAACCGGGAACTAAGGCCATCAATGTGAGACCTACCGATATCCACATTTCCAGAAAACAGAAATAGAGACAATGGTGAAGGAGATGTTGGCATCAGGGGTGATCCGTCCCAGCTTAAGCCCATTCTCTTCCCCTGCACTTCTGGTAAAGAAGAAAGATGGAACTTGGAGGTTCTGTGTTGACTACCGAGCTCTCAATCAGGTGACTATTGCCCATAGCTTTCCGATTGCTACAGTAGAAGAAATGCTAGATGAATTGGCAGAAGCCACTATCTTCTCCAAAATGGAACTTCGATCCGGCTATCACCAGATCAGAATGGCTGAACATGATATCTACAAGACCGTTTTTCGTACCCGTGAGGGACATTAAGAGTTCGTCGTTAAGCCTTTTGGGCTTACCAATGCCCCGGCCACCTTTCAAGGCATCATGAACTCCATCTTGAAGGTATTTTTAAAGAAATTTGTCATTGTGTTTTTTGATGACATTCTCGTCTATAGCAGGACAATAGAGGACCACATAGACCATCTGCGAGCAGTATTAGAATGTTTACAGACCCATCAGTTGTATGTGAAGCTGGAGAAATGCTCATTTGCACAACCGAAAGTGGAGTATCTCGGCCATGTGGTGGATGGATCAGGGGTTCGACCAGATGAGAGTAAAATCAATGCCATCAAGGAGTGGAAAGAACCAAGCAACATCAAACAGTTATGCGGCTTCCTTGGCCTAGCGGGCTACTACCGGAAGTTTGTAAAGGGGTTTTCACAACTGGAAGCTCCCCTGACCGCTCTTCTCCAGAAAGATGCCTTTAAGTGGAATCTCATGGCTGCCCAAGCCATGTCTCAATTAAAGGAGATATTGTCTGATCCTCCTGTCTTGGCTTTACCCGATTTCAACAAGCCATTTGTCCTCACTACTGATTCTTCTGGTATCGGCATAGGAGCTGTCCTCAGCCAAGCCAACCAGCCAATTGCGTATTTCAGTCGCAAACTCTCCCCAAAAATGCAGCAAGCCTCCACATACGTCCGCGAACTGTTTGCCATCACCGAAGGAGTGGCCAAATTCTGACAATATCTGTTAGGGAGCAAGTTCACAGTTAGAACAGATCAACATAGCATAAAGGAATTAATGGCTCAAGTAATACAAACACCAGAACAGCAACGTTTCTTAGTTAAGCTACTTGGTTATGATTATGTAATTGAGTACCACCCTGGTGCTATCAACAAGGTAGCTGATGCATTATCCAGAGTGCACGAGGGAGAGAAGAGTACCGGAGTTGAAGAACCATTGTTGCTGTCCTTTCCACTCGCCTTAATCCCTTGCTGGACTCCATCAGAAAGGAGGTAAAGGAGAAGCATGAACTCCTTAAGATTGTCTCGGCCATAGATGAACAAAGAGACGGCTTTGAGCATTACTCCATTAAAGATGGCCTCCTCTTCTTCAAAAGGCGGATAGTGGTAGCCAACACGTCTGATATTCAGACCTCATTGCTGCATGAGTTCCATTCCACGGTGGTTGGGGGCCATAGGGGAATACGTAAAACCCCGCACCGCCTGTCTACTCACTACTACTGGTCGAACATGAAGATTGATGTGCAAGAATTTGTACGCACCTGCCCTGTTTGTCAGGTAACCAAGTATCAGCCCATGTCACCAGCTGGACTCTTACAGCCCTTAACCATTCCGAAGGCAGTGAGGGAAGACCTTTCAATGGACTTCATTGTCGAGTTACCACCATCAGAAGGCAAAACCACTATAATGGTTGTCGTCGACCGTCTCTTCAAGTATGCCCACTTCTCCTCCTTAACAGGCAATTTCACCGCTTCCAAAGTGGCCTCTGTTTTTACCTCTGATATCTGTCGTCATCATGGCATCCCTCGTTCCATTGTTTCCGATCAGGATCGGGTCTTCATCAGCAAATTTTGGCAGGAGCTCTCTCGATTGAGTGGCACTTAGCTGCACTTCAGCACTGCCAACCACCCAGAAAGTGACTGTCAGACAGAAGTAACAAATCGTGGGTTAGAGCAATACCTAAGGTGCTATACGATGGACAATCCCAAGACTTGGAACCAGTAACTTCCGTGGGCAAAGTTTTCCTACAACTCTTCGTTCCATTCTTCCATCGGTTTCAGCCCTTTTCAGGTGTTGTATGGGCGCCTGCCACCACCGTTGCAACCGTATGATGGAACAGCTACCTCCATTGAAGCAGTGGATACTTTACTGACCCAGCGAGACAACGTTCTCCGACAGCTTCGCGAAAATCTCCACCGCACTCGCCACCGCATGAAAACTCAGGCCGATAAGCACCGCCGTGATGTCCAATTTGTCGTCGGTGACCAGGTGTTGGTTAAGCTTCAACCATACCGCCAGAAGTCCGTCCGGAATCAGACGTTTTCCAAGCTTCGGCGAAGGTATTATGGTCCCTTTCCGATTTCAGAAAAGATTGGACCCGTTGCTTACCGCTTGACGTTGCCGGAATCCTCTCGCATCCGCCCTGTCTTTCACGTTTCATTACTGAAGGAATTTCGTAAAAATCTCTTTTTTCTCCTGATGCCTTTACCACTAATGGCCTGGGATAACCACCCCGTCACGGAACCACTAGCTATCGTTAGCTCTCGCACCGTACAGAAAGGAGAGGGTTCCGATCTGCATCTCCTGGTCCAGTGGAGTGGTCTACCGCTAGAAGATGCTTCGTGGATTTCGTCCTCTGAATTTCGGCAAGCTTTTCCTCAGTTCGACCTTGAGGACAAGCTCGAGTCTTTAAGGTCAGAGGGATCTGATGCGAACATAAAGGATGACATGGGAAACGGTGGAAGCGGTGGCATGACAAAAGAGCCACCGACAACCAATGAGACAGAGCAAGGGGAGACAGAGCAAAGGAACATGGAATTCGGTGGTCAACGTAAGGGAGAAAGAGTCCAAATGAAGTCCAAATGAACTAGAGACTTCTTGATGAGGTAACATTGGGCCAAGCTGAAAGAGGAGAGGCCCAATGACTTAATCCAAATAAATTGTCATTTAATTTCCTATTTTGTAAGAATGGGCCACGACCAACGGCCCACTATTTCTTTGCTGTTTCTTTTATATTAGAAACTAGGCTACAGTAGCATGTCGTCTAAGAATTTACTGTGAAACTTCATCTTCTTCTTCCTCAATTTCTCTGGAGTTGCCGGCAACCTCAAATTGCCGTCGGATATTATCAATATACGTATATTTCCCTTCCTTTTTGTTGTTAATTGCATCACTTTCCTTTTATATTTATAAACCATTACTCATAGCTACGAAGAGTCATGTCTAATTCACAATAAATAGTTGTCTATGTTCGATGGTAAGAAGACATTTATCTTCATACTTATTATTCGTGACATTTAAATTCTATTAAAATTCTAACACAAAAATAGTCAACTCAATTATCAATTACATTTAGCGTTGCTCCTCCTATATGATGTAATGTCGCAACAAAAATGTAGCTAACCAGGCTGAGCATATTGATGAGCAAGCCATACAGATGAAAAAAAAAACACATTTTTTCCAGAAATTATAAAGCACACATAATCGCAAAGTTTTTATTTTTTATAAAATTAACATGATTGCACAGATTCCATTTTTTTGTGTAACGAGTTATATTTTGATTAGATTGGTCTACTACTGTATTACAACAACCATCTGTCAAAAAAAACTAAACAGAGGAATGGCAAAGAAAAACTCACAAAAAGCTCTATACACCGTAAGCTCACTTGATCTCGGGCGACCCATCAGCCCAATATCCGACCGGACCGGTATACCGCGCATGCCCTTGCTTCCTATGATGTGTCGCATCCTCCTTCTCCACGAACCCCGGCCGAAGGTGCGGCGGCACCAACTTTTCCGGCCTCTGAGTCGCCGGAACTTTCAGATTGGAATATGATATTTTCATGTCTCTATATTACTGTTCTGATTCTGAATGTTGAGTTTCTTATGGTAAAGGAAACAAGAGAAGCTCCGAAGATAAATCAGAGAAAGAAGAAGAAGAAACCTGAGATTGGGCCTTGCTGATCTTAGCTACCAGATTTTGTGGGCCGTGAAAAACTCCGGCCTAGCCCAACTAAAACACATATGATACTTCATGGGCTGTGTTTTCAGTCCAGAATCAAAGAGGTCTCTTAACACAGTAATAAGACTTAAGAGTACATTTAATTAAAAATAAAATAAAAATAAAGTATCTTATAGGTTCTCAACAAAAATTACATGGCCTATTTTAATCTCTTAAAAAAAATAGGGTTGTGATCCTTCTGAAATTTAAAATAAATCTAGTTAGTTAAAATTATGGTCCTTTTAAATTCAAAGAAGACTCACATTAATCTCTCAAAATAAATAACATGCGTCTATTTTAAATATTATAAAGGCCACAAGTCGATTTTTTTTCCTAAGAAATTAAACTGGACTCCGTTATATTTGTTGAGTATTCAAAATACACTTTACTCAAAAAGAAAGAAAGAAACAATAAAGCATAAAAAAATGATATTATAAATTTTTTTGAGTTATTGTATCTATGAATATCACAAATGTTTTATTTCAATGTTTCTTGTCGAGTCAACAACACAAAATTCTTTTCAGCAAATTAATCATTTGTGATGTACTTTTCTTTTTATATAATCATTAAATATGCATCAAATATAACTTCAAGAATTATTCCGACGTTCATACATGTGTAAATTATCTCTAGTCAGAGATAATAATAATAATAATAATAATGTTATTGATGGCTTGTAATTTGACTGAAAGGCCTAAAAATTTTAATTTACCTTTTAATTTAACCATAATGACTTGTTATGGGTGGTAATTATTCAAAATCAGACGATTGATTTAAATCAATGATTGTCACCGCTTGCAATAATTTTCAACAATGTCACATATGGATTCTAGCATGAGAAGAGCAATTTTCACAGTACAGTGAGCTTGTTTGCCTGTTTGGCATGACAAGGCTCAAACATTTTCTTTTCAGAAACAAGTAAACTTTCCTGAGCAATCTCTTCCGGTTCAGCAGTGTCCAGCTGTTAGAGGGAATTTATGTCATTAAAATTCTGGTATCTTGTGCTAACAAACACTGAAGTAGCATGTGGAATTCAAGGATCGTGCACAGAGAACACAATTGATATTTTTTGTTCTTTTTATTCTTCTACCACTTGAATAGAAAATAAACTCACTTTTAAACTAAAGAATAATTTAATCTAAGTTTTAATCATACTTTTATTTAACAACAGTAACAGAGATATCTACATAATGCAGCAATTAAAAGGTATTGAAATTTTTGAATCATGGATTTTCCCAAAGAAATTCGCATCTCTGCGTTTTACCACAACTAAAACACTTTCATCACAGAATTTGAACTACTAAAGCAATTTCGCTGGAATTTCTCAATTCCATTTTTAATCCCCAAAAGAATCCTTTCCCGAGGCCTTCTACTTCTTTATGCAAAAAAATGTGAAATTCCTCCTCTGGTTATCCTTAACCTCGAGGGTTCAATTTGCAAGAATGCATTCACTTGATTTCCTAGTCACAACTTTTACAAAAATGTTCAAGAATCTTTCCTAAGATTTCTTGAAACAAAGAGAATTCTAATCAAATGAGATAAAAGAGCTTCACAGTGTTCTGAAAATTATGGGACTATCCAATCATCTTGAATTCCAGAATAGAAGAAATCAGCAAGCCATAATGCCATATTATCAAAGAACAAAACTAAAGATACTAAAATTTAAAGTGACATGCATTACACTTCTTCAAATGAGAAGTTTACAAAAATATAGACCAGCATTCGAATGAGATGATGATGAAATCTAAATGCTTAACAACAAAGGGTGAAATCTGAATTTTGCACTTGAAGTTCTGAAGTTATTGAATTCCTTCAGCAAGATCTTCTCTCTTGTGCATGCTTACAAAGAACACAGAAAAACTAAAACTAAAACTCACAAAACTGAACTTCGAAAACTTTCTTTTTTTAAAAAAACTCAAGAACTTACTCTTACTCTTACTCTTTATAATTCCTAACTAAAAACTACATCCAAGAGTCATTGTTGACAATCCGATCAAGCTTCATCTACGGTCCAGCTTTCTCCCTTCACTTCCAAAAAGATAACCCATGTGGCTCTCTAACTGCAATAAAAATAGTAAAAGAGATTAGTAATTCTTTAAATTATATGTTTCCCTTTCTTTTATCTTACTAGGCAGCATTGCATTTATTTGGCCCATTTACCTTGCACTTATAACTAGTCTTCAACCCAAATATTGAAAAAATAAAGCCATTAAAATAAGTATAATTCATATCTGTAAAGAACCTTGGGATACACCACCCCAAAAGCTAGCTCAAAGGGTGGGAGTGTCCAAAGCCTTGTAAACTCCACATTAGTTGTTCATACAACCAATGTGGGACTATATATCTCAACACGCCCCCTCACACGAGAGCTCATTGGGCTTGAAAAGTGGAAGATGCAACAGGTCCAGTCTACCTGTGCTAAGAAAGTCCACAAGAGAAAATGGGGGGCAGCGAGGCTTTGATACCATGTAAAGAACCTTGGGATACACCATCCCAAAAGCTAGCTCAAAGGGTGGGAGTGCCCAAAGCCTTATAAACTCCACATTAGTTGCTCATACAACCATTGTGGGACTATATATCTCAACAATATCTAACAAAATATCCCAAACTTAACCTCTGCTTGTCCTCAAGCAGACAAGAAGATATTAATTCAGTGAGCGTATTGTTATCTATGTTCTTTCTTTCGGGAATCAGCTCATCAATCAAGAAAATATAATGACTTTACAGTTCAATTCTCCATTTATCATAGCATATGTCAACCATTAACATCAATGAACTAAATTATCTTTTAGTATCAATACCAACCAACAGTCCAGTCCAAACTAAATATTTAATTAAACAAACAGCACTCTATGTTACAATGCATATCAAGCAGTCATTATACGTAACTCATATTAGTCAATGCCATACACTGAATTTTGTTGCAAGATAATTTTAATACTTATCCCTCTTATTTTTCACGAAGGATATCCAATCATCATCAACTCTACATTGATTCTTCCTAACATACAATATTGCATGCCTAGTGTTCCATTTCCATCAAAGGATCTTTTAGGCTTGTAATGAGGCTAGGTTTGGACATTTGTTTTTCAAGTCACTTGGCTAAATTTGGCTGCCTTAAGTGTCTGATTAATCCACATCTAGCTTGCAAAATATTGTCTAAGTAAGACAAAGGGAAGTTGCTTGCTCTTCTTCTTCTTTTTTTACTTCTTCTTTTTTCTTAACTTCCTTCCCTACTTGTTTCTTTTTCTTTTTATTTCCAGCCTCAACTTTTCACGTTCACTTTCGTTTTCTTTTTTTCTAATATTTTTTTTGAATGCACAGGGGGTTTTCTTTTTTTCTTTATGTTTTCTTTTCCCCTTTTTACATTTATTTATCCTCTTTTTTTATATGATCATCTTCTATTTTTTATATAAACAATTTCTTCAAGTTGGCTTCCCTTTGCCTTACTACTTTCGTGTATTGAAGCCTGGCAAGAATTAACCAAATACTAAGGCTTGCCTATAAGGATGGATTGGGGAAGTTAGTTCTTGATATAATGATTATATAAACAAAAAAAGAAAAAGGCTCAAGCTCAAATAAGGTATCATGGGATTAAATTTAATGAGAAGGTAAGGCTTTTTTCCTTTTGGCTAAACAATTAGAAAATTGTCCTTATCATATGGAAATGATCACACTAGTCACCTAGGTGTAATTTTGGTTAAGGGCTCTGATGTGCCTGTGACAAGTGTGGTTTTCTGTGTTAAAATTGATAAGAATTGAGTCATAAAAGAGCAATTTAAATGCATATTTGCTTATTATATTGATTCTTTCTATGTAAATAATATTTCTCACCTATTAGTTGTGTTTATATGGGTAAAAAGAGTGAAAATTACAAATTATAAAAATCCTGTTGATGCGACTCCACACGGATGTGTCACAGTACAATGGACAGAAACATGGCGCGGACCGGCACAACACTGGCGCGAACCCGCGCCAGTTTACGAACTGTGAAGCGGACAATGCAAGTGGCGCCTAGTGGCGCCAAATTGGCGCCAACTAGCGCCAAGAATTCCAAGCAAAGTGGCGCCCAAAATGAACAAAGGTGGCGCCAAAATGCCACGCCAACTAGCGCCCAAGGAAGGAAGAGAATGGCGCCAAGTTATGCCAAAATGGCGTCAACTGGCACCAAGTTACGTGGAATTGTCCCGAATTTTGTTAAATGGACAGAGGCGCGGCACAAACTTGCGCCAATCAGGCGCCAACTGGCGCCGGTTTGCGGGAAAATTATACCATGCTGTGCGAAGGGTATTTTTGGAAGAAGAAAAAGAGAAATATAAATAGGATCCTTATGACAGAATTAGGGATCCAGACCTCTTCTATTGAAGTGAGACGATGGTGGTGCTCCGAGAGGATTCTACAGATCAAGTTCTTCTTCATCTTCTCTTTTAATTTTATGTTTTTATTGAATATTGGATTTTTAGCCATGATTATGGTTGGCTAGTTTATTTTTATTGTAGTCAGGGTTACAAACCCTATGTGAACCCTTGTTACGACGGATTGGTTTATTTTTACTCGTTTATATAAATTGTCTTTTATCTCTATCATGTGCGTATTTATATTCTCTTTATTAGAATTGATCAATCTGATAGTTGAGGATAGTTTGAGGGTTAGAACCCTAGATAGGAATATTGGGGTTTTCATCCTGAAAGGGGGTAGGATAACGGTTCGTATGCATGCTAGGAATAGATGTGTATTGAATTGCAGATGCTTGAATTATCGTGTTCATTGCTTAATCCTCATGAGGGGTTACTAAGGGATTATGATTCCAATTGAGATTAAAGGATTAAATTGCCAAGGGATTGGAATTTAAATAATTAATTCTAGATGATAATTATCTGAGTATTTATATAAATAAGTATTTTTAAATCAGTCCAAAGTAAGAAGTGGGGATCATAAGGTGAGTGCGCTCTAGCTACAATGCTTTTCTCACATTTACAAAAATCAATTCTCAGTTTATTGTTCTATTTCTTATAAACAAAATTACAAAAACAAGTCTTTATTTTTAGTTCTCACTTTTACACAAATCGACAATATTTGTCACAAACCATTTGAACTCTTCCATTCTTAAAAGAAACAATTAATTGATATACGATCACAATCCCTGTGGAGACGATACTCTACTTACTTTCTATATTACTTGTGCGATCGGTATACTTGCCGGAGAGCATCAAGTTTTTGGCGCCGTTGCTGGGGATTGGCGTATCTTTTATCAATTAATTTTGATTTTTAAGATTGGATTTTTATTTTATTTTTATTTTTGATTTCTCTGTGATTCTTGAACAGTGCTACTAATCCCTTTTCTGAGTTGTATGCGAGGTAAAGAGCCGGAATTTCCACTTGACTTGGAGATTACAAAAACAGAAAAGAGAAACAGGAAACTTGCTCGGAAGAAGCTTGCATTCAACGAGTTGGGAATTCTATCTGAAAAAGCACACAAGATGGCAGGGAATAATGAAGCGGGCAATCCACTCATGGACACCATTCTGACGCCACTATTTAACAGGCCCAATTCAAGTATTGACCATCCTGAAGTTGGCAACAATTATTGGGAGCTCAAGTCTGATAATATTCGACTGGTGGAGAGGATGATGAAGACCCTCATAGGTTCATAAACAGATTCCTGATGATCTGTGACTCGACTAAACATCCTCAAGTGTCTAATGATGCAATCCAGCTGAGACTGTTTCCTTTTGCTCTTAAAGGAAAAGCTTTGAATTGGTTGCAGAGGCAGCCTGCGAGAAGTATTCCCTCATGGGAGAATTTATCAAACAAGTTCTTTGCGGAGTTCTTCTCGATGGAAAGATACAATCAAATGGTGAATGATATCACCAATTTCACTCAAGCTGAGGGTGAAACTATGTGTGTAGCCTGGAACCGGTTCAAAGATCTAATGAGGAGGTGTCCTCATTACCCCATGACCAATGGTGATCAGGTCCGGATCTTCTTCAACGGTTGTAAATCGGAAATTCGGATGGTTCTGAATGGTGCAGCAGGTGGCAGTATTAAATCCTTGAGAGCTAACGAGGCTCTTGAGTTGATCGAAAGGATGGCTGCGAATGAGAATGAAGGCTTGTCATTCAAGCCTGAGAGAGGTATCCTTCAACTGGAAGGTAATGATGTGGTGCTGGCTGAAAACAAATTGTTATCTCAGCAGATAGCAAACTTGACCCCAAGGCTTGACAAGATGCAGATTGCTGGTGTTCAGGCTCAAACTGTTGCTGTTGTATGTGAATATTGTCAGGGAAATCATGAATCTAATGCATGTTCTTCTTTGCTGGCTTCAGATTCACCTCAACAAATGCAAGTGAATGGCATTTAGTACAATCAGAGACCTCCACCACAAAATATTTCGAGGAATCCGAATTTTCCTTCTGGGAGCAATAATTTTCAGAGGAGGGTGCAAGGAACTGGTCTTGATTACCAATCAAATAACTACTTGCAGCCTCCACCAATCCAACCCAAGGAACTTTCTGATTTGGAGAGGTTAGTTGGACAAATGGCTCAACATTCTAGTGCTTTCATGGAGGAGACAAGGGCCAATACCAAGAACACACAGGCTTCTATCAGAAATTTGGAGAATTAAATTGGCCAACTGGCAAAACAAATGGCTGATAGAACTCCAGGTACCTTCCCTAGTGACACAGATACCAATCTGAAGGAAGATTGTATGGCCATCACAATTAGAAGTGGAAAAAAACTTCCATCTCCTGAGGTTAAAGAAAAGCTAGACACTGCAGGTGAGCCAGAAAAAGAAAAAGAAAAAGAAATTGAAAAACCTGCTGAAGTGGTGAAGCCAGTGGAAAACAAGAAGCATGAATTGAGTCCCGAATATGTGAGGGCTATGGCACCGTATCCTGAAAGATCCAAACAGGACATTCAGAAGAAGCATTATGAAAGGTTATTGGATATTTTCAAAAAGCTTCATGTTAATATTCCATTTGCTGAAGCTTTGGTCAATATGCCAAATTATGCTAAATTAATGAAAGATCTTCTATCAAGGAAGCACAAGTTACAAGAGTGCCAAACTATAGCACTTACTGAGGAGTGCAGTGTTATCATTACAAGGAAATGTCCTCTTAAGCTTCGTGATCCTAGAAGCTTCAACATTCCTATTGAAATTGGTAACACAAAAATCAGCATGGCATTATATGATCTTGGGGCTAGCATTAATTTGATGCCTCTTTCTGTTTGCAAATCCTTAGGGATCACAGAACTAAAACCAACTATGGTTTCTCTTCAACTTGCTGATAGATCTTTAAGGAAGCCTAGTGGAATAATTGAAGATGTTCTTGTGAAGGTGGACAAGTTCATCTTTCCTGCTGATTTTGTGGTGCTTGATATAAAGGCAGAAAATGAAATGCCTCTTATTTTGGGTAGACCTTTCTTAGCTACATCTCGTGCAATGATTGATGTTGAAAACGGGAAGCTCGATCTAAGAATGAATGATGAGACCGTTACTATTAACGTCTTTGATTCTATAAAACATTCTTCTCACAAAGACGATTGTTTTAGTCTCGAAGCACTGAAGGAACAGGAGACTGGTTTGGAAGATAAAGATCTCTCTTCTCGTACCCACCAAATTATCAATGAAGATGATGACAAACCTGGGAGGAAACCCCAAGGGAGACGTCATCCTATACTGAAGAAGGTACTGAAAAAAGAGGTGGTCAAACTTTTTTATACTGGTTGGACGATGTGTGCGGATCACCGACAAATAAAGGCCTAAAAAAGAAGAGACTTTGACAAGAGACACCGAGACTCTTTTTCTCAGAAAAATCAATGCTTTAAAGAGTTCTTAACATGGCTTCATGGTTTGGACCAAATCTGGGAATAATGGTCTCGTACACCAAGGCATCCAGTACCACCGGATCCTCTATTTGCTGAGTCATCCCATGCTGCTGAGGGGGATGACATGGATGATTGATATCTCCTTGCTGACGGAGATTTTGTATATTAGTTTATTTTTCTATTTCGTATTTTTAGTTACTTTTTGTTGGCATATCTCTCTCTGATGTTTTAATGTGCGCATTATAGTTTATCTTATATGCCACTGTTTGTTCCATTGTGCAGGTTTTTCTTTCTCTTGTGGTTTAATTATTGCTGAGGACAGCAATTCTCTAAATCTGGGAATGGTAGGCTTGCATCTTAGAACTGCAATTCTTCTATCAGGGGAGATATTCTAACTCTTTTAGTTTTCTTAGTTATTTTTGTAGTTATTTTGTGTGCTATATAAAAAAATAAAAAATAAAAATAATAGTGATATGTTTTTCAAGCAATTCTCAGGTTTAAATGTGCTTATCTAGTTAATGTGCTTGTCTGAATTTTTGGAAGTATGTTGTATGAACTTCTGGCATGATATTGTATGGGCATGAGTAGATTTCATGATTACTCGTTTGTCTGAATTTTGTGCTTGAATGATTAATAATGCCTGATGTTTCTTTTGGAAGTCTAGCTTGACATCAGGCTCCAATGTAAAGTGACCACTTAACAAGAAAGTATATATGTTTGGGTCCATATCCTCACCAAGGTTTTCATTCAGTGATATAACATGAACCAAGGTTTTTATTCAGTGATGTAACATGAACTAAACTAAGTCATGTCAGGACTACTCTCATGAAGTGCAACATATATGATGCAAGGCAAATTAATTAACTTAGAATCAAATAGACATGGAGCTAATAAGGTATTCAAGATCAACACAATTGAGTCCATGCTAATGGCTGTCATAAATAAATAAACTAGAAAATTGTTGTTCAAGTTCAATTTTTTTTTTAAATTTTCAATTGTGTCCTCACAGCCAATGGCAGTAATCATGTTGAACAACAGAGAATGTAGTAGTGAAGACAATAAAATACATGTTGGGTAAGGAAATAGTTAATGAATAATGTATACAAGACAAAACGTTGAGGACCACCAAAATAGGTTATCAGAAAAATATTGAGCTAATCCTCTGAAGAGGTAGAATCCTCCACTTCCACTTGTGATGTAGAAGCTCCAGAGAAAGGATCATGCAGGAGATTAGTTGGGATCTTAGGGTATAGGTTAGGTATTAAAAACATTTCTCTATAAGTAGCCTTGTCACACTCCCTTGCTTTTGGTAGCTCCATGTTTAGTTTTCTGGCCTTTCTTAGGTGCCATTTTCCACTGCAACATTTCTCTATATGATGAGGTCCTTGAACGATATCCCTGAGTAGATGTTCTTGGATTTGTGCCCAGTTGATTGTTTGATTGTATATTGTACTATATGAAGATTATCTCCAAGACCCATGGTTTACTGAGATTGTCAAATCTCACCCTGCATTTTGGGATCGACATTTCTGGTACAATTGAGCAGATGGATGGAGCATTGGGGAAGAGGCTCGCTTAGGGATTGGAGTGACTATTGAAGTGCATTATGGCATATTGATATTTGGAGACATTTTGGAGATGTATATTTCAGCATATTGGACTTAGTGAATGAACTTTACGTTGTATATGATTGATGCACACAATGTTTGGTTTTGTTCAAGCATTTATTTTGGGCTAAGTTCAATTGGGTACCATTCATGGATAATGTAATTTGAGATTGTAGTTAAAATTTGAATAGTTATGTTTGGATTAATTGATGTAAATGTAATTAAATATACTTGAGATTCTTGGTATGTAATATTGATGTATGTGATGGAAAGGCTTAGGCCTATTTGGTATTGAGGTTGTATATGGTTGATGTATGAAAAATTTGATAATGACTTGTAATAAAGGATGTAAGTGCACCAAAGTTTGTTGGGCCTTTGGATGCCTTTCCAATATCAATTAGGTATAATTGAAATAAAGCGATTAGTTGTAAAAACAAACACATCATGCCCAGATTTCCAGAAAACAATGAGGTTTTTACCCTAACTTTGGAAATTGATATCTCTTTCAATTCTTAGTCAAATAATGTGTGCGATCCACCATTTTAAAGATTAGGATGTTTTCTTTGTTGGCCTAAAATATGGGACAGTCAAGAGTTGTAGAACTTGCCCATTTTTGGATGAGTGTTAGTTGTCCTGTTCACGAATTTAGAAGACAGATTCTCTCTTCAATCTTTAAAAATTCATATCTCTCTCTTTTTTTAGGAAAATTAGGCTTATGATATATCAAAATAAATATGAAGGTGTCTAATAGAACCTATTGAAATTTAGGAGCAAAAAGATAAGTAGAATGGCTGAAGTTTTGAAAACAGTAAGGGATGTTAGTGAACCCAAAAGTGCAGTGTTGAAAAATTTAAGGAATTAAATTACGACGAGCATATCTGGAGTTATAGAACTCCAATTTAGGCGTATGAAACCTCATTGAAAACTTAGAAGAGTCTAGTTTAACATACTAAAAAATGAGAATTTATGGACAAGTAGTCCATTTGCAGTTTTAGAAAAACTGAGGGTACCTCAAGTCCGTAAAACATCAAATCATGTATTTATGCTTTGTTGGTTTATGGGAACCACTTGACAACCTTAAATCCATATTGTAGGATGTTAAGCTATAGCATTTATGTTTTCACAATAAGTTTTGAGTTACGATCATAATTTGTGAAATCTTTTATTACAAATGTTTTAAAAGTTCAAGCGTAATAAAAAGAAAAAGTTTTTCCATATATTTAAATGAACTGTTGCGATTGTAACTGCACTTAATATCATAATTGATGATAACACACCGGTCCGGTAACAGGGTGTTGCACCACTAGTTATTGGTGAAGTTGGATGCAAAAATATTATTCGCTGCTACTGCACTCGCATGGCTACTTGTACTAGAAACATTACTCCTCTGTTCCAGAGTAGCTGAATAACATAACATAAAGAATGTTTATTTTGTTATTTAAGGAGGGTAATATAGACATATTAATGAAATTTTTAACAATGTTAAGAATAAATTTGAAAGGATAAAATCACTAGGGGGTAAATAATAATAAAAATACCATGATGGGATAAGTGATTCTATGTGAAACCATATGGGTTTTTTTTGAACTTTTCCCAAAAAATTAACTTGCTCCCTTAATTTTTCATTTTTAAAAGATATACATGACCACTCTAAACTACATAAAATGAAATGTACAACATAAAGTGTAAAAAAAGAATGGCTAAACAATCACAAAAGAGGAAAGTGAATTGTGTAACTTTCAACGCAAAAAACAATCAACCACAAAACCCCTTTTACATGTAATCAACCAAGAACATGCTAGAACAAAATTTTAAAACTTTTCCATCATAAAAACAGATTTAAAACATATCAAAAATCATGCAAGATTAAAGATATAGCAGCGGTAATGAGATTGATGAGAAAAATCAAGACAAAACAATAAAATCTTGACACCCATTTCAAGAATACATGCAAAAACGAATTTAATCAATTAACAAACATTCCCCAACCCTTAAACATATCTAAAACATCATATATCAAGAATCAAAAATCAGTTATATGCAGCAGAAAATAAAAAACTATTGACCTTTCAATCACAAAATAGGATTTAGTTCTGCACCCTTAATTTGTATCTACTGGCTGTTATAAGTATCTCAATCAGCTACGGTGTGTATATTCTAATTTTCATATAATGATAAAAATGTCTTTCTTTAATTTCATCTCTTCGGTGTTACCTCTCCTCCTTCAATTTTTCATTATTTTTTATTTTTCATAATTTACACAAAATTAAGTATTCACGTATCAGGTTCGTGTGTATCCATTCGGCCTTTAGGAATATGTCTATGGTGCTCTGCACTTGCTAAAAAGACATTTTCGTTGAGGCTCTGTGGCCACAAGATATAACCAAGCTGAAAAGGTTTTCTGCTGTACATAATGTATGAGAATTCAGTATTAGTTATCACATTTTTTTAGTTTTTGAATTAGTTTCGTACTTATTTGTTAATTTGGGAACATACTAAAACTCAGAATATCTCTGTTTCTAATCCCTTTGATTTTATGTGTTAGTGTTTCGAATAATTTGATAGTACGCAAAATGTTCCCAGTAGCACAAATGACATGAGACATTATTATTGCTAATTTGCTATTACATAGATTCCACTTCATTAGATATTCAAATTACAAAACCATTAGAGGAACATACATGGAAGATAAAAAAGTGCTGGGCTGCTGGTGGTACTTTTTCACTTTTCCAAAGGTGATGCACTGATGCTAGCATTTGGCAAGAAGTCACTATGGATAAACCTCAATGAGAGACCTTAAGCCCAAAACTGGATTTATCTTGTAATCACTGAAACCTGCAGAGAAAATCAAATCGGCCCATTCTTTTTCACTTCTTTCTTTTCCAGTGAGCAACACCATCATCAGCATGTCAAACTTGAGCTGCGCTTCTACTGATTCATCATCTCGCTTCTCATTCCCTAACACAATGTCTATTATGATCAACTTTCCTTCTTTGCCTTTTCCCATGATTGCTTCCTTGCATTTCTTCAATATTTTCACACATTCCTCATCATTCCAGTCATGTAATGTAGACTGCTTGCCATTGAAAGTAACAATTAAAGATCTGAATGTCTTATATATGTAAATGTGTGTGGAAAAAGGAGTTCAAGAAATTATTTACTTTTGACATGTATAATCAGCAAATAATCTCAAGTAAAATCACCTTATGATAGTATGATTTTAACTTGTATAGCAAACCCCAGAGAAAAATCTGAAGAGATATATAGATTTTCTGTTTTACTAGAATGAGCAGAGATCTACCTATCAGAATTAGTAATGTGGTAATAGTTTACCTTAAATAAAATGGCATCCGCCGGAGGAATTGACTGAAACATGTCTCCTCCAACATATTTAAGGTTGTCACTTCCTTGCAAATCAGCAACAACATGTGGAAGATCAAATACAGTGCACTCCAATTGTGGGAATGATTTGGCAATGGCCTTAGCCATAGTGCCAGTGCCTCCCCCAACATCTACAAGTGATTCCAATTCATTGAACACTCCCTTGCACTTCTCAATTACCACACTTGCAATCAATCTAGCGTCACTTGCCATGCCATCATTGAAAAACTGATTAAATTTCGGGTCGCATCCAGCATAACCAAAAAATGCCATCTTGTGTGCTGTGTGAAATGGGGTAGGATCATCATTTCTAAACCATGTAGGGAAATGATGCCATGACATAGTCAAAATTGGATCAAGCATGCCAAGCAAGAAAGGCCTCTGACTCAAGGGATTGTCCTTGAGAAGTAGAATAGACGCATCAGTGAGGACATACCCCATTTCTAGCTCATTCTCGACGGTATTCTGTTGTTTAAAGAAGCCAGAATGGGTCAAAATTCGTATCAAGCGGGAGATGAAAGGGGTTTTGGAAGGGTGGATTGATAGTGAATCAATAAGTTGTGAGAGTGAAATGGGTTTGCCATACTTGTGTATGGCTTCTAGTATGCCTATTTCAATAGCGCATTTAAGGGACATAGAGTTTATGAAGCTGAAAATGTGATTCCATATGTGGCTTTGAGCTCCAAGTAATTTGGCAGCATAATCTTCGCTTTGAGATTCCATAATTTTTCTACCTGAACTAATAGCTAGATTTGAGATATGGAAGTTCACGTTACTTTGGTCTATTTATAGGCATGCTTGTGTGCTACGAAGGTCTTGAAGGCCGCACGACAATATAACATTTTAACGTCGAAGTTATTGCAGATAAGCATTGATTTGAGAAAAAGAAAAAATATATCTTCTTATCTAAAATGAAATAGTTTACCATTTTATTTGCAAATTCTGGAAAACAGAACACAAAAATAAAATCATTATTATATTTTTATAATTACAAATAAAAATATCAATTAAAAAAAATCAATCACACCACTAATTGCTAACTTAACTGAATTCACACCAAACAACTTTTAAGTTTTAGGTTTAATATTAATGTAAGAGGGTCCTTTTTCATTTAGTCATCCTTTTAATAAATTAATGCAAACGTGCGTTGACTGCGTTCAAATGAAGAAATCTTAGCCGTTCATCATACTTGGAACGCCCTGTTACCGTTAGATAAATGTAAAACAATACGTTATCAATAATTTGACTAACTAGTTCCTCGTGAATTGGCCGGGTCACTTGCCTCCCATGCCTACCGCATGGCGTGAATGTATAAAAAACAATAATATACTACAGTTAATTAAATCGTTTAAGAAACACTAGTATGCAACATGTCACATGCATCAATAAATTAAACTAATAAACTGCATCTGATCGTATCAGATTTTGGTGACTACTAATGAAGATCTGCTATGTAATTTTTAATCGGATTCATCATTTTGCGGATGAGTAATGGTTGTTAGGGATTCGGCTGTCTCTCTTTTATTGTATTATATGGATTCTATTTATATAAAATACAATATAGTTATAATAAAAATTATAGAAGCATAATATCTTATAAATAACATTATTCTTTATAGATAGGCAACTGAACCAAAGGAGAAAGACAATTGCATTAAATAATTAAACCAATATATAGCATCATATATGTCTATTGTAGATATTGGTTGTTGTAATATGAATGAAGTTTGAAAGTATAAATTTAATTCATTAAAACAAAGGAATGCCACCTAGGAAAAATCAAAATTGGTTACTATTTTATGAAGTGTCGTTGAACGTCAATCTTATCTCCATTCTGATTCAGATTCAGCTTCTTTTTCATCTCCATGAGCACCTTATCGAGAGTAGAGATTTAGAAAATTTATTAGGATTTTCTTAAAGTTTTGAATTTACAGACGGCAGACAAAGGTTGAAGACTTCCTTACAAGCGGACGAGAGTCATATGTTTTATACTTAATTTACGCATGTATTAAGTTTAAATTACGAAAACACTACTGTAAAAGTCATTACTAAAATGTGTTTTGTCGAAATTTTAAATGGAAAACAGATTCCGTTAAAAAAAATTTGACGTAAAATAAATTTCATCAAAAAATTAAAAATAAAATGGTTAAAGAAATTAAGTTTGTTAACGTTTTTGACGAATAATGAATTTTTAATGGAAAACAATTTTCGTGAACATTTTTTACGGCAAAAGGATTCCGTTGAAAATGTTTGGAAAAAATAAATGTTTAAAGAAATTACATTTGTGAACGTTTTCGACGAAAAATGAATTTCGTCAAAATAATTTCAAAAAATTAATGTTTAAATAAATTAAATTTGTCAACATTTTTGACGAAAAATTAATTTCGTTGAATATTTTTACAGAAAACAAATTCCATCGAAAAAATTTAGAAAAAAATAAAGATTTAAAGAAATTAAATGTGTTAATGTTTTTGACGGAAAATGAATTTCGTCGAACAAAAAATGAATTGCGACGAAAAGTTATAAATGTTTAAAGAAATTAAATTTATAAATATTTTTTACTGAAAATGAATTTCGTCGAATGGAAAATGAATTGCGACGTAAAGTTTTTAAAATAATAAATGTTTAAAGAAATTTAAATTTCTGAAAATTTTTAATAGGAAACGAATTCCATCGAAAACGTTTGAAAATAAATAAATGTTTAAAGAAATTATATTTATGAAACTATATAGTAATGGTCCATCTCACATAACAACCATTATATAAAAATTGTGACTTAAAGAGAAGTCCATATCTCATATCCACCCGGCCAACGATCCATCTCAATCAAGCAACAATTAATATACTAGCATATATATGTGTGTGGGGGGGGGGGGGGGGGGGGGGGGGGGGGGGGATCCTTTGACACCAAATCCTAACCGTTGATTTCTGCAAATCAACGTCTATCATTTATTGGGAATTACACTTATTAATTAATCATTAATTCACAATGAATGATAACCGTTGATTGACGAAAATCAACGGTTAGGATTTGGTGTCAAATTTCAAAGTTTGACACCGGTGTCAAAGGATCCTGCCCATATATATATATATATATATATATATATATATATATATATATATATATATATATATATATATATTGGGGAGGTTTATATTTACAAATTTTTTGTTTACAAACTACACTATGTACTCTCGAAAGTATACTAGGCTACACTATGTACTTCTGGGAATACATAGTGTAATTTGCAAAAATTTATAAAAAAAGTTTTAAACAGATCCTTCCCCTATATATATCATTATATTATGCAATAACTACTCAATTTAAAACACAATGTGTATCAATCCATAAAAGCCATTACTCTTCACAGAATATGGTGGAACAACAAGGGGATTAACCCCCACGGTCCAAGAGCTTACCTTTCTAGGCTTATTCTCGAACTCCTCTTAGCCAACAACTCAATATCACAAAAATCAACACTAATACAACCTATTAAAAAGGTCGAAAACCAATCAACAAGACATTTTATACAAGAAATTATCAATACCATAATTCAAATGACAATATCTCATGAAAATGGCCACTTACCCCAATTTCCTCCAAGGTTCAACTACCAATTATTCATTAAACTTACAAATCCTAGAATCC
Source organism: Gastrolobium bilobum (assembly GCF_033153095.1). NCBI lineage: Eukaryota > Viridiplantae > Streptophyta > Magnoliopsida > Fabales > Fabaceae > Gastrolobium > Gastrolobium bilobum. The sequence goes on along the minus strand of NW_026895672.1, from coordinate 111,353 downwards.
CCAAATTTCATTAAACCATAAGAATCCTTTTCATAAAACCAATTACAACCTACAATGAACCACGAATCTTACCTCAACACTTCAAAGCAAAGAGGAATGAGGCAAGCAAAGCTCCAAGGAGTGTAAAAAACTATTCTTCCTTGAAGTCCAAAGTTGTGCCTAGCTAGAGAGGGGAGATATTGGTTTCTTGTGTTTTTGAGTATAGAAATGGTGAAAGATTAGTCAAGTGAGGAAGTGATTCAAAGACACAAGTAATGAAGAAGCTCTTCTTTCCCCTTCAATGTTGGTTCAGTGGAAAGAAAAGAGAAGATAGGGAGAGAAGAAAGAGTGACTGATAGATTGAGAGCGAATACGGGTGAGAATGATGGAGGGAATAAAGAGAGTATGTTAGAAAATATCTAAATAGAAAGTTACCCCATTGCCCCTAGTGTCATCCCATTATTACCATGCACTGCTACCTCTTTGCTCTTAGTTTTTTACTTCTAAGTGGGTTGTGTAACACCCCGTTTGCACCCGATGTATTAAACATATAATGGTAATAAGTGCAACTAAATAAATGCGGAAGCTAAATTTTTCCAATTATGAAACATAATCAAATTACCAAATGGATTTACTTAATTCTTTTTCAAAAGCCAGCTGTATGTAAATTGTAATAAATAACTACACTGAATAACCTCATAACATAAATAATGTATCAAGTCATGGAACTACAACACGTAGACCAGACATGTCCTGATACAATAATACAACTCAGTCTGGATAAGTACATCTTATTCCAATGTGGCATAGACAACCCTCATGCTCACCAAATAAAGCAACATAAACAACAAATCATGTCTCGCATACAATGGCCATAAAACATAATAGCGAGATATAAATCATGATAATATAGCAAGATGCATGCATCATCTCAACTCAACTTCGGCCTCCTACCGCTAGAGGTATCAACCCCATAAGTACCTGTACCTGAAAATGTACCCCACACGGGGTGAGATCTCAAACGAGAAATCTCAGCAAGACAAGGTATAATAACCCTAATTATGTGACTTTTAAATTAGAGGGTTATAATGAGGACTTTATGGTCATAAATAGAATGAGGATGAAATTCTAAGAAATTTGATACCCATATTGAGGGTATTTTCCATAGTTGAATTTTCATCTATTAATTTTAATTGCTGACGCAATAACAGTCAGTAGAATAGCTTCAAGTTAGCAAGTTATAGTTAGAGAGATAATCTAATGATATAAACATCATGAATGAGATTAGGATATGATTTGATGAAGATTGATACCCATATTAGGGTATTTTTGAAAAGTCACTTATGCCGGGTATTTTGTACTGTTGTAGCAGCAGTCAGTAGAATACCTAAACGGGAAAAATATGAGAAAATGGAAATAAAGACCAATATATGCCTAACAAGTCATAATTAGACCAAAAATGATAAAGTTAAGAAGATTATGAAATCCGGGTACCGTTAAGAACACCGGTAAAGACTATAGTGCAATTAAACAACTGTTAGTGGATCTGTGATCTACTAATTAAATTTTCAAGTTATGAACATGATAATTAGACAAAATTAATGTTAAGTACTTAAAGTTAGAGTCTTGGGAGTTCCCGGGTAAAAATTTGACGACGGTTCAGTTAAAAATTACACCGGATCTCACTAAAGGACGAATGGTCACTTAGTGACATGGCACCCGTAATTAGGGCACCTTCCCTTCACATTTCAGACCAGAATTCCAGCGCCCCATTCCTCCCTCTCTCTCTAAAATTTGATTTTCAAACTTGCTCTCACTTCTCTCTAAGATTCCTCCACCTAAACCTCTCCAAAACACAAAACTTCCTTCACTAAACTTGCTCTCCTCACTCTCTTCTTCACAACATACCATTTTTATGGTGCGAAGCTAAAATTTCGTGGTCCATAGCTCCTTGTACAGCCATGGTTTTGTGAAGATCCAAGGCCATGGAGTTGTGTTCTTGAGCTCTCTTGAAGAACAACATTTGCTTGCTTGTTTCCTTTGATTTTTGGGTAAGTTTTCTTGAATATTTCATGAAAAATATCATCTTTTCCTCTTGTGTTCTTGAGCTCTAACCCTTGAGCATGTTCATGAAGGTGTTCTTTCTTAAAGGAGTGTTCTTGGTGGTAAAAGGTGAAACTTGGAGCTAAAGGTGTGAGCTTGAAGATGTAAGCCTCCATTTGAGAAATATGATTCAAAAAGTCTTCTTTTTTTCCTTGTGTTGCCTTGGTTTTGCCATGTTTATAGGGGAAATATTGTTTAAAATTTTTTAAAGTGATTGTTTGATGAATATCTTTAAGGGTGTGTGAGTGTTGAACCATGAAATGGTGGATTGGATGAGTAAAAGGTGCCACCTTTGGACCTTGGAGTGATGTTCATGTAAAAAGATGACTATAAACCCTAAAATGAACCATGAACATTTCAGCCATATCATGTAAGGATAGGGTTTGATGACAAAAAAATGTGATTAAATTGTTAAGTGTGGAAAAATGATTAGAAAGATTAACTAGGTGGGTTAACTCTAAGTTAAACTTACTAATCATGTTTAATAATGGCTAAAAACCCTAATTCAAATAGCTCATCAAATCTGCCCCATAAAGTATATAAGGGTTTAGTTGTGTTAAAATTAAGGAGATGATGAATTAGGGGAATAATTAAGGGTATGGATTAATTAACAAAAGTAATTAAGGATTTAACTCTAAAATTGGACTAAATTAGGGTTTAGGTACACTAATTAAGTAATTAGTAAAATTTAAGTATCATGACATATAATGTGACTTAATAATAGAAAAATCCAAGAATTAAGGTGAGTTAGGATTTATAATCAAAAGTAATTAAGGTTTGTTAAGTAAACACATTTAAGACTAAGTAACCAGTTTTTAGGCAAAATTGGGGAGAGCATATCTCCCTCCACAGAGCTCATATAGAGCTTTACCTTATATCAAATTGAATCTTGAGATGTTAGCTATGTGGTGTCAAAATTTGGTATCAATTGAAGATGTATTCTGTTGGGTGGTTTGCTGATGGTGGAAAAATATATATTCTGATGGGGGACGTTCCTCTGTTCTAATTTAGCAATGGAAAACAGAGTTGTTCCCTTACTTCCAACCCAAGTGCGCAAGTGCACACATCAAGTAATAATGGGTGTATTAAGGCCCAGATTATCGTTCCCACAGGGATAGAACTCTAAATATTGTCTTAAACTATTTTATAAAGAATAAAAATGAAAGAAAAGTTAGTGATTGAACTGTCTGGTCAGACGTTCTCTATTGTCTTGACAACGTTCCTCAGGAACAGTAAGTTCAGTCTGATGGCAAACAATTGCTCGCTACGTTATATATGTGATCCTTACTGTTTAAAAGAAAGTGTGATAATAATCATTGGATTTTGATAGATACAAGATTAAACAAAGTAAAAATAAAAAAGTAATAACTATAGTCAAGAGACAACAAGGTGGATGGTTTAAAAACAGCTTAACAGAATGAACGGATTCACTGCTCCATTCTTAAATAGTTATTTCCTCTGCTCAAGACTTAGAACTTTTTGGCTTTGTCCCAATTTCTTATCTGCCAACTCTGATTTCTCAGCTCATGGACTAGATGGCTCACAAGTTTCCATACTCCTATTGCTCCCTTGACCCCAACAGGTACTCAGTACAGAACCTTAAAATGGACGAAGTGGCCCCTTATTCCTAAGGTGACCAATAGTGTTTTTGCCATAACACTACCTTCCCCCAATGGCTAAGCTGTCTAAAATCCCTTCCTTAAGGAAGTTCCTTTCTCAGTATGTGTTAAATTTCCATTGATACACAATGAATATAGCTTACTTAGCCAGAGAAATAAAAAAAGCTTCAGTCAAGAGTTTTAGAAATAATTCTTTAAGAGTTTTGCAGCTTATCCGTCCCACAGATATTCCAGCCCATGGCTGATACTTTAAACATAATTATTCTAAGCTGAAGTCCCATAGACCCAAGATTCAGTTCAGAGATAACGAGTGGAAAGGAAAGAATAAACACTTATATTGAAATGAAACAAGAAAGATTACAACAAAATATAAAATGGAGAAGATGGTTGATGCTCGTGAGGAGTCTCAAGTGAATGTTACAGAACAAGGTAGAAGAGTTGTCACTTAACTACAGCTACAACTATACAAAATTAAACTACTAACTAATATGTAGGTGATCTCTTCTTCAGGAATTTTATTCCTAAGGAATTCAATGATGTCTTCGTGTTTGGGACGTCCTTTTTATAGGCAGAAGAGGGAGTGGCAGTCTCGTAAAATACATTGGAGTTGGTTTCTTGACTGAAGGGATGGGGCGATGGCAACAGTGTTTGGAAGCTTGCAACTTGCTTGATGGGTCAGTTATTATTGATGATTAGCCGTTTTCTTGCAGTCCCTCATTCCTTGCTTTCTTCTTAGCCAATAAGAACTCTTGATTCTCTGATGTTCACGTTTCTTAGTGCTTAAGTGGTGCACCGCCTTTGTTTTTAGAAGACGTTGTTTCCACGTTTCTTGCAAAATGAATAGAAGCATTAAATGAAGGGAGCAGGTGTAATAAATGCTCTTAATCCATTCCCTTTTTAATAAGTTTTCAAAGGATTACGTCATCATCCATTCCCCCACTGTGTTTTTGTTACAAATGTGTAAAACAAGTGATTTTCATGCTGAAGTTGCTCATCAGATGAGGGAACAGATGGTATTTTTCCATCAAAATGAGTTTAGATGGGAACGAATTTACGTCCCATCAAACACCCCAAAACTAAACTGTTGGTTGTCCTCAAACAACTCAGAAATAATGTTTTAGGCTGCTCAATTTCAAAGAATAGCTCAACATTAAAAACTTGAGCCAGTGAGCAATCATAATCTTTTCAAAAAATGAACTACTTTGCATAGGTGACAAGTAGAAAGAGTTTGTTCCAAGGTAAGTGAAGGTTACTGATCTTCTGTCTCACTATCACTCAGGGCTTGGTGTTTCTCTGTCCATTCCTAGATGTGATTCTTCAGAACTTGCTTTTCTGTTGTTTTCCTATGAAGTGCAGATGTCTTCCCTTCCAAGGATCTTTTGAGATGAGGGTTTATGGAGGTGTGGAAGATTGGTGGTCATAAGTATGGGGTCAAGGAACGTTTACTTTTGATGCTTTTGAACTGGACTTTTCTGTTTGAGGTAACACCTTTTCTTTTTGTACCTTTTCTTCCCTTAAAGGGAGGTTTTGTGATATTTTCTTCTGAATTCTTTTGAATGGTTGTTCCCTTTTTCTTTGCTTTTCTTTCTTCTGACCTTATGGGAACCCTTAGTGACTTATAATAATTATAAATATGGCTTAGATGAGTTGAAAATAATCAAAGTTACCTAAGTGAGCCTTCCATGTGATTCTAAGCTATGTAAGTAATTGAAGATTAAACTGACTTGTAATAATGCACTAAAATATGTAATAAGTAATAATTGGTCTAGACTTGTAATGGGCATATTATTGGCATATGAGTATGAAAAGTGGAATCATTAAATGATTAAGTCGTGGATATGACTTGATTAATTAATATGTAATTAATGATGTGAATGGTTCTTACTCTAGGTGTGCCTAGAGAACCGTGCACTTTAGGACTTTGCTGGAGCATACGTATTATATTGGAGTTTGGGCTTGTGCTAAGCTCCCTAAGGTAAGCTCCTAGTTCTAGTTGACTCCTCTCTCTTGTGGCTCCACCATGATGGTGGGCATTATGGTTGTATTGTATGAAAGTATATGGTATGATTGATGTATATGTGTATTCATTCACATTCATATAGATGTTATATGATCTTGATGTTATGATGATGCACTGATGATATATGTTATGAGGATCCTGGCCAGTGATCATGGTATGTAGGCTGCCTATGACTTGACTCGGGGAGCTATTTCATACTTAGGTTGTAACACCTCGTGTATACCCGGTTTGTTAACATGTCATCGTATTAAGCCACGCTTAATAAAATAAAATGCGGAATATCTTTTTCTTTTCAATTATGACGTCATTATACTTAGCCAAGTTGATTACTTAATCATTTTCATAAAAACATCGCCTGTATGTAAATTGCAAAAGACAGCTAACTGAAATACCTCATAAATAAATAAGTGAGTATCTAAGTCACAGATCAACAACACGTAGTCCGGACATAATCCTGATTCAATTATACAACTCGAATCAGCTAAGACAAAGTCAAACAATGGCATGGACAATCCCAATGCTCACCAAATAAGGCAACAAAGCCCAACATAGTCTCAACAGAAGCAACAATAATCATAACAAGCTAATAACATAAAGCAGCAGGCATAATCCAACATTCAGACATATCATCATATAAACAGCAATATCAGCTAAGCTCCGGCCTCCTGCCGCTAGAGGTCTCAGCCCCTGGGTTACCCGAACTTGAAATAAGCGCCCCAAACATGGGGTGAGATCTCTAAACAGAAATCTCAGTAAGGCAAGGGGTCCTCAAGGATCTTCCACCCCAAGCTCACTTACATGTGCAATATAAGTTCCAAAAATAGTTAAACAGTATAAGTTCCAAAATAGTGCAATGCAACAGATAATCATGTCATGTGTGTCATAACTAATCTACTGGCCAGAGAAATGCAGGAATAAGTCTATTATCCACACTAGTGCAAGACGCCACTTGCACCACCCACAGTGTCACCGTCTTGTATGACGCCACATACTTAGGCTTACCGTCTAAGTGGAACAACACATACATATTAAAAGCCATTGCACATAAAACTCCACAACATTTTCAAATATCAAAGCATGTAAACACATCATGCATATAAACCATCCCCTCATGGGGTATGGTGGAACCACACAATGGCTAAACCGAGGACACGAAAGCTTACCTTTCAAGATAACAATCCAAGGCAAGAGTACACACAAGCTCAAAGCCCAAACACAGCAGAATCACAATCTGTTTCGGACCAGCAATCATATCAACAACCATAGCTCATAAGCATATACATAAAGATAACACTTCTCTTTTACGTTTCATATCTTAAGGCTTCTCACAAGGCCACAAGCCCTTAATCACTTGATTCTGACTTAGTTTAATTATTACAGAAGTCTCACTTCATCAATCTAGGGTCCACAAACCCATAACATCCTTCTGTATGAACAGTACAACTACTGTTCTTCGAAACCCTAGAATATTCGGATATATGTCGGGGGCATATCCGGATATCCATATCCGGATATGCATATTCGGATATGATATCCGGATATCCATATTCGGATATCTCAAAGCCCATATCCGAATATCAATATCCGTATATTGATATCCGGATATCCATATCCGATATTTCGCGGCAGAATGCAGTTTCTGCATTTCGCGAGATATCACTCCCAAAGTTCTATTTTTAACAATTTTAAACGTTAAAGCATGCATCTTTACACTCTTTTAGGTTCATATACTGGTTGGTTACTTGTTTAACTTATTAAACATGGCAAGACTCCACTTTTACCCATTAAAAATCATGATCAAAGGTTGGTAACACTTACCCAAGGTTCAAACAGAGCAGCAATGGCTCTTGGAGCTCACCACACTGCCTCTACAGTTCTGACTTGAAGGCAAACGAAAATGGCACACCAAAGGTTGGTTCTTTCTCACCAAAGATCACTCCTTGGAGCTCCCACAACCAAGGAGATGGCTCCCAACACCCAAACAAAGAAACTCAGTTCCACAACAACCAAAAATAGTGGCTGAGAAACCAGAGAAGAGCTCTATATCACACTCACACTGATCCCTCACACTCACACAAGGTATTAAGTGAAGAGAAAAGGAAGAAAAGAGGTCACAATTCTCACAAAAAGGATAAGGAAGCAATGGAATAGTAGAGGGAGATGATCAGCCTCCAAGTCACGTATTCTGAGTGTATGGCCTAGGGTTTTGGGCCAAAAATGCATATATATAATGGTTTAATTCATAAACATACAGTATTAGCTCTAATAGCTACGCTTAGCATTTTAATGTCAAACTTGGGATTATGAACCTACTCATTTTTCTAAGTTTTATCATATTTTTATTTTATTTTTCGTAGCACCTTTTCGGTACGCGCTTTTACGTAGCCAGTATCAGTTCTGGCAACAGTTCTCATTATTTTACCATGAAACTTGAACTCACAGTCATATATATTATTCTAGGAATATTCATGCACTTATTATAATTTTTTGTGATACTTTATCGGTACACATTTATACCGAGTAGCAGAACCGATATCTGCACTTTTCGTCAGAAAAGAGACTTTCAACATTATTAATCACTTACCATAATTATTTAAGCCTTATAATAATTATTAGGGTCAATTATAGAATTATTTCCTAATTTCTCATAATTAATTAATTAACTTCCTTAAATAACGATGCAGGGTTCTTTCATTCTATAATAATTATTAGGGTCAATTATGGAATTATTTCTTAATTTTTCATAATTAATTAATTAACTTCCTTAATTAACGGTGCGGGTTCTTACATTTATAATAATTATTAGGGTCAATTATGGAATTATTTCTTAATTTTTCATAATTAATTAATTAACTTCCTTAATTAACGGTGCGGGTTCTTACATCCACCCCACCTTTTTAGGATTTTGTCCTCAAAATCAGAAACATACTTGTTTCGGAAGTCGGGATACTGCTGGAGAAGCTCGTCCTCTCGCTCCCAAGTACACTCCTCATGAGTTTTTCCTGTCCACTGCACTTTCACCATCGGAATGATCTTGCTCCTCAACTTCTTCTCGCCACGATCAAAAATCTTGAGTTGTTCGACAAGAGTTTTCAAGTTCTCCCGAACTTCCACATCATCCGGTTGCAACACATGCGAAGGATCTGCTATGTACTTCCGAAGCTGAGACACGTAAAACACGTCGTCGATGTTGGCTAAGTTCGGAGGTAAGGCAAGCCGGTAGGAAACAGGTCCTACTCTACCAAGGGTCTGGTATGGCCCAATGAATCGCGGGCTCAACTTCCTTACTCCGAGGGCCCGACTGACACCGGTGACAGGTGAAAGTCTCATAAACACGTGCTCACCCTCACTAAACTCCAGTGGATGATGTTTGACATCGTAGTAGCTCTGCTGGCGATTCTGCGCCTGCTTCAGTTTCTCACGAATCATTTGGATCTACTGGGTAGTATCTTGGACAAAGTCCAAGCCAAACAACTCCTTATCTCCAACCTCAGACCAGCAAGTAGGAGTCTGACACCTCCTACCATACAACGCCTCGTAGGGTGCCATGCCCAGGCTAGCATGGAAACTGTTGTTGTACGAAAACTCCACCAATGGCAGGTACCTATCTCATGCTGAACCCTGCTCCAAAGTGCAAGCCCTCAACATGTCATCCAAGGTCTGGATGGTTCGCTCAGTCTGTCCGTCAGTCTGAGGATGATATGATGTACTCAGTCTCAACTAAGTACCAAAAGCTCCCTGCAGCGCCTCCCAGAACCGAGATGTGAACTTTGGATCCCTATCACTGATGATACTCTCGAGCACTCCGTGAAGCCTCACGATCTCGCGAACATACAGTCTGGCCAACTGCTCAGTAGTGAAGCTCACCTTCACTAGAAGAAAATGGGCAGAATTCGTTAGTCTATCCACAATGACCCAGATAGAGTCGTAGCCAACCTGAGTCCTCGACAAACCCACCACGAAGTCCATGAAAATGCTCTCCTATTTCCATTCCGGAATCTCTAGAGGTTGAAGCTTACCAGACGACTTCTGGTGTTCTATCTTCACCTTCTGGGAAATCAAACACTTGGACACATACACAGCTATGTCCTTCTTCATACCTGGCCACCAGAAATTTCGCTTCAAGTCCTGATACATCTTTGTAACACTAGGGTGAACCGTGAACTGGCCCTTATGGGCCTCTGCCATAACCTCTTCGATCAAAGGACCTCGAGGAACCACAATCCTCTTTTGGAACAACAAAAGTCCATCCTCATTCCAAGACACACCGTCTTGGTTCTTCACGTAGTCCAGGCACTCTCTCTGCACTTGCGCCTCTTGGATCTTCTCTATAAGCTCATTCTTTACTCTCACAGTCTCCATCTCGAGAAGTGCACCCCCAAACAAGGAAGTCACCGACAGGTCTCGAAACTTCTCAATGACATCAAAGTCATCCATCGACAAACTGGATAGACTCATGGATTTTCGACTCAGAGCATCAGCTACCACATTGGCCTTGCCAGGATGATACTTCAACTCAAAGTCGTAGTCCTTCAGAAATTCCATCCATCTCCTTTGCCTCATGTTCATCTCCTTCTGATCAAATAAGTACTTCAAACTCTTGTGGTCACTGAACACAGCAAATTGCATACCAAACAGATAATGCCTCCAAATCTAGAAAGCAAAAAAAATAGCAGCCAACTCCAAATCATGGGTCGGGTATTTCTCCTCATGAGGCTTCAACTGCCTCGAAGCATAAGTGTAACACCCCGTATATAACCGGTAATGTTATCATAATATCGTATTAAGCTGCGCTTAATTAAAAATGCGGAATTACTTGTTCTTTTCAATTATGATGCCATTAACATTACCAACTTGCTTAATAATCAATTAATAAAACATCACCTGTATGTAATTGCAATAAAACAGCTAACTGAAATACCTCATAACATAGATAATATAAGTGTGGCTTTAGTTACGAAATTACAACAACGTAGACCGGACCATCTAACAGTTTATACAACTCCAAATAAAAGTACTAACAAAAAGTGTCATGGACAATCCCCATGCTCACTCAAATAAGGCAACATGCCCAACATCAGTCTCAACAACAACATATCATAAATAGCGAAAAACATAAACAACATCCAAATCCAGTCATGCTAACATAAGCAGTAAAACATAATCAGCTAAGCTCCGGCCTCCTGCCGCCTGAGGCATCAGTACCCATACTATCTGATCCTGAAATAAGCATTCCCCAAACGTGGGGTAAGATCTCATCTAGAAATCTCAGTAAGTCAGTGAGTCCTCAAGGATTTTCCACCCCAAGCTCACTTACATGTGCAATATAAGTTCAAAAGCAGTTTATCATTTATCATTTCTAAAAACAAGGCAATGCAGCAGATAATCATGCCATGTGTGTCAATTCTAATCTACTGGCCAGAGACAGTGCAGGTATACGTTTATCACCTCCACACCGTGCAAATACCACTTGCATTCACCCTGGTACACCGTCTTGTATGGCGCTACATACTCAGGCTTCCCGTCAAGATGAAACAACACATGCATATTAAAAGCCATTACATGTAAAGTTCAATCAACATATCAAATATCCAAAAGCATGTACACAACATGCATAAACCATACCCCCATGGGACATGGTGGAACCACAACATGGCTAAACCGAGGACACGAAAGCTTACCTTGCAAGCTAACTCCAAAAGCCAAGAGTCCACAGCTCAAAGTCCAAACACAGCAAATTCACAATCTGTTATGGACCAACAATACATCAACAACATGCACTACAAGCATACAATATTAAGACAATGCCTTTCCATACGTTTAACGTCTTAAGGCTCCATACCAACCTATAAGTCCTTAATCACTTGATTCTGACTTAGTTTAATTAAAACAGAAGTTCAACTTCATCATTCTAGGGTCCACAAACCCCCAATAGCCTATTGTCCTCACAGCACAGCTACTGTTCTTCGAAATCCCAGAATATCCGGATATTCCTCGGGGCCATATCCGGATATGCAATATCCGCATATCCAGAATCCCATATCCGGATATCTAATATCCGGATACGAAAAACCCATATCCGGATATCACATATCCGGATATTCATCGGGAAGATATCCGAATATTTCACGACAGAATGCAGAAACTGCATTTCGTGAAGATATCCATCAAGGTTGGGTTTTTAACGATTTTAAGCACCTAAACATGCATTTCTAGGTGTGTTCAACATTACCCAACAACAAGCAATCATCTTTTATCCTTTAGATGCATCAAGGTACCATTTTTAAGTTCAAAGACTCAAGACCAAAGGTGACAAGGCTTACCAAAGCTCAACCAGCAAACAAGAGGTGCTCTTGGAGCTCAAAAGGTCACTCCAAGGTTCTGTCTCTCTCTGCACACGAAAATGGTATACCAAGGTGGTCTTTTTACTCAACAAGAAAGCTCCTTTAAGCCTCAAAACCCAATAAGAAAGGAGGCACTCCACCCAAACCCCAACTCAGAACACAAACAGCCCACAAACAGTGGCCAAACCTCAAGCACAGCACCCTCACACCCTCTCAAGATGTTTCCCAAGTGTTTCCCAAGTGAAAGGATGAAGAAAATCAAGAAAGATCAAGACTTGGTTCAAGAATGGAAGGAAAGGCCAATAGAGCAGTCACCAAGCAGCTGGTCAGCTCCCTCTCACGTTGGTTTTCTGTTTTCTAGGGCTATGTGCCCTTAAAAATGAGTATTTATAGCCCAAGCCACTTAAACACATAGTATTAACTTTAATTGCTACGCTTAGCGTTTTAATCCCAAACTTTGGATTATGAAACTACATAATTTTCTAAGATTTATCATATTTTTCTTATAATTTTCTGAGCACCTTTACGGTACGCGCTTTTCAAAGCCAGTACCGGTTTCTAGCACCAGTTCTCATTATCTGGACTTAAAACTCGTTTTACAAGTCCTACATATTATTCTAGTAATTAACATGCACTTACTTTAATTTTCTGGGACACTTTTTCAGTACTCATTTATACCGACTAGCAGAACCAGTATCTGCACTTTTCTTCCGAAAAACGACTTTCAGCAATATTACCCACTTACTATAACTATTAAAGCCTCATAATAATTATTAGAGTCAATTATGGAATCATTTCCTAATTTTTCATAATTTATTAATTAAATTCCTTAATTAATGGTGTGAGTTCTTACAATAAGCGACAACTCTACCGGTCTGCATCAAAACACAGCCCAGCCTCTTTCCAGAAGCATCACAGTAAAGCTCGAACTGCTAATCAGGATCAGGAAGGATCAACACAGGTGCGGTAGTCAATCTCTCCTTCAACTCCTGAAAGCATTCCTCACATTTGTGAGTCCACACAAACAGAGTCTCCTTCCGGGTAAAGCGAGTCAATGGAAGAACCATCGTGGAGAATCCCTTGATGAACCTCCGGTAGTAACCTGGAAAACCCAAGAAACTCCTCACTTCAGTAACTGTCTTGGGCCTCTCCCAATCCAACACAACTTCAATCTTGTTGGGATCCACTTTAACTCCCTCAGCATAAATCACATGCCCAAGAAACTTCACAGACTTAAGCCAAAACTCACATTTTGAAGGCTTAGCGTAAAGCTTTTTCTCCTTCAGCACTTGCAACACGATCCTCAAGTGCTCAGCATGCTCCTCCTCCGTCTTGGAGTAGATCAAGATATCGTCAATGAAGACGATCACAAACTTATCCAGGTACAACCGGAAAATCCGGTTCATGTAATCCATGAACACTGCGGGTGCATTCGTGAGTCCAAAAGGAATCACCAAATACTCAAAGTGACTGTATCTCGAATGAAACGTGGTCTTAGGGACATCCTCCGGCTTCACCCGAATCTGATGGTATCCGGACTTTCAAATACACACAAGCACCCCTGAGCTGATCTAACAAATCACCAATACGCGGAAGGGGATACTTGTTCTTGATCGTCACCTTGTTCAACTGCCTGTAGTCGGTGCACAAATACATTGTCCCGTCTTTCTTCTTCGCAAAGATGATCGGTGCTCCCCATGGAGACACACTCGGTCGAATGAAGTCTTTCGCCGAAAGATCCTCAATGTGCTTCTTCAGCTCCGCCAACTCCGGTGGGGACATCCGATATGGAGCTAATGAAATAAACCCCACACCAGGCAACAAGTCTATGGAGAACTCTATCTCCCGCTGTGGCGGAAATTGAAGAATCTCCTCAGGAAACACCTCAAGGAATTCCCCCACCACAGGAATGCTAGTGATATCCTCCTGTGTCCCACTCACCAAACCTCCTGTCTCCCACTCACCAAACCTCCCAACATGACATAACCAAATGCCCCTGCTCTCAAGGGTCTCATAGCCTGCAGCAATGAAATATATGGCGAGGAACAGGTTGTGCAATCACACGGAGACATCACCACACGCTTGGCACAACAGTCAATCAATGCACAGTTCCTGGACAACCAATCCATGCCCAGAATAACCTCCAAGTTAGCCATCGGCAATCCTATCAGATCTATCGAAAAGTCGCGGCCATCCCACTGAAACACGATATCTCGATGAATAGTGGTAGTATCACATTTTTCTCTGGTGGCAGTAGTCACCCGCAACGGTGGAGAAAGCACATACATGGGCAACTCAAGCCCCACAGCAACCGAGGTTGCAATAAAAGAATGCATAGCCCAAGAGTCAAACAATACATCAACAAAAGATCCACCAATGGAAACAGTACCTCTGACCAGGTTAGGAGCTCGGTCCGTCTGCTGGCGATCCAACGTATAGACACGCCCGGTAGCAGGTGGCACTGCAAGTGCCGAAGTAGGTGGAAGGGGAACCATCTGTAGTGGAACTGCCTGAACTGCTGCAGCTCTCGCCGTCGACGACGGACAATCTCTAGACTAGTGGCCCTCCTTGCCACAGTGAAAACAGATCAGTTGCCCCGTAGCACAACGTCCCACATGCTCTTTTCCACACCGCGAACACATAGGAGTGGAAGGAGGCCTAGCAAAACCTTCCTGCTGCCAAGAAGTCCTCTTGAACTGGCCAGGCGCCTGCCTAACCCCAAACTGCTTCCCTTTTCCCTTTCCAGCAAACTTCCTGTCTTTTCAGGAAGTGGAACTACTCGTCCCTTTCGTCTCAGTAATCTTGGCCCTATTGGCTTTACTCGTAATACAAACATCCTCGATGTCCCGACACTGCTGCACCAATGTCCCAAAATCTATTGAAGCCACTCCAGCAAGGGGAACAACTATCTCCTCGCTAAGTCCCCTACGGAACTTAGCAGCCAAGAAGGTCGGAGTAGGCATAGCCATCCAAAAGTGTGCAAACTTCACCAGCTCATTAAACTTTGCCAGGTACTTGTCAACAGACAATGAACCCTGCACCAATCTATCGAACTCCCCCTGCTTCCTCTCCTGCGCATCATAAGGGAAATATCTGCCCAAAAAACAGTCCTCGAAGAATTGCCACGTCATCACACAACCCTACATCTCAAAAGCGTGAGAGGTGTTCATCCACCACTCATGGGCATCGCCCTCCAGCATATACGTGGCGAACATCAGCTTTTGTGGATCCGTACATTGCATGACACGGAAGATCTTATCCAGCGCCTAAACCCATCAAAGGAAGGTGGCTTATGGTTGCGGAAAGCATTGAGCCGACGGTCTAACACATCGCGATCCTCAGCAGGCTCCACATAGGGTTCCATTACCCCAGTAAGGTGACCAGTGCCCTCAACATGGCTCTGGCTCTCGTCTTGCAGACTAGGTGGAGGTGGAGGCGATGGTGGCGGAGGGAACTGACCAACAGCATGACCAGCCCCCATCTCCTCCAACATGACTCTCATCATAGTCATGTTCGCCAAGCGGTTTGCCTCCAATACATCCTCAGTGGCTTTCCTGTTCGCCTCTCTGACGGGGTCCAACATAGCCTGGTTTGCCATTCTCATGGCCTCCTGGTCGGCTAGTCGGGCCACCTGCATCTCAGCCAATGCAGTTAGGACAGGATCAGGTTGATCCTCTCTAGTGTCTCGGTTCCTCGGAGGTTGCACCATAACTCGGCATAAGTTACACAAAGAATGAGTTGATCATGCCCACGCTATGTGGTCACATATGCATCATCATAGCAAAACCCGATAGAGAGAACACACAGACAACACTCACAACAAAACATCCTAAGTTTTTGCAATACATACAAGCTTTTTGCTAGAAAGTGCTCTGATACCAAAAAATGTAACATCTCGTGTATACCCGGTTTGTTAACATGTCATCTTATTAAGACACGATTAATAAAATAAAATGCGGAATATCTTTTTCTTTTCAATTATGACATCATTATACTTAGCCAAGTTTATTACTTAATCATTTTCATAAAAACATCGCCTGTATGTAAATTGCAAAAGGCAGCTAACTGAAATACCTCATAAATAAATAAGAGAGTATCTAAGTCACGGATCTACAACACGTAGTCCGGACATAATCCTGATACAATTATACAACTCGAATCAGCTAAGACAAAGTCAAACAATGTGGCATGGACAATCCCCATGCTCACCAAATAAGGCAACAAAGTCCAACATAGTCTCAACAGCAGCAACAATAATCATAACAAGTTAATAACATAAAGCAACAGGCATAATCCAACATTCAGACATATCATCATATAAACAACAATATCAGCTAAGCTCCGGCTTCCTACCGCTAGAGGTCTCAGCCCCTGGGTTATCCGAACTTGAAATAAGCGCCTCAAACGTGGGGTGAGATCTCTAAATAGAAATCTCAGTAAGGCAAGGGATCCTCAAGGATCTTCCACCCGAAGCTCACTTACATGTGCAATATAAGTTTCAAAAACAGTTAAACAGTATAAGTTCCAAAATAGTGCAATTCAACAGATAAACATGTCATGTATGTCATAACTAATCTACTGGCCAGAGAAATGCAAGAATACGTCTATTATCCACACTAGTGCAAGACGCCACTTGCACCCACCCACAGTGTCACCGTCTTGTATGACGCCACATACTCAGGCTTACCGTCTAAGTGGAACAACACATACATATTAAAAGCCATTGCTCATAAAACACATCATGCATATAAACCATCCCCCATGGCGTATGGTGGAACCACACAATGGCTAAACCGAGGACACGAAAGATTACCTTTCAAGATAACAATCCAAGCCAAGAGAGCTTGCCCAAACACAGCAGAATCACAATTTGTTTCAGACCAGTAATCATATCAACAACCATAGCTCATAAGCATATACATAAAGACAACGCTTCTCTTTTATGTTTCATGTCTTAAGGCTTCTCACAAGGCCACAAGCCCTTAATCACTTGATTCTGACTTAGTTTAATTATTACAGAAGTCACACTTCATCAATCTAGGGTCCACAAACCCATAACATCCTTCTGTATGAACAGTACAGCTACTGTTCTTCGAAAACCCAGAATATTCAAGTATATGTCGGGGGCATATCCGGATATCCATATCCGGATATACATATTCGGATATGATATCCGGATATCCATATTCGGATATCTCAAAGCCCATATCCGGATATTTTGCGGCAGAATGCAATTTCTGCATTTCGCGAGATATCACTCCCAAAGTTCTATTTTTAACACTTTTAAACGTTAAAGCATGCATCTTTACACTCTTTTAGGTTCATATACTGGTTGGTTACTTGTTTAACTTATTAAACATGCAAGACTCCACTTTTACCCATTAAAACTCATGATCAAAGGTTGGTAACACTTACCCAAGGTTCAAAAAGAGCAACAATGGCTCTTGGAGCTCACCACACTGCCTCTACAGTTCTGACTTAAAGGCAAATGAAAATGGCACACCAAAGGTTGGTTCTTTCTCACCAAAGATCACTCCTTGGAGCTCCCACAACCAAAGAGATGGCTCCCAACACCCAAACAAAGAAACTCAGCCCCACAACAACCAAAAACAGTGGCTGAGCAACCAGAGAAGAGCTCCATATCACACTCACACTGATCCCTCACACTCACACAAGGTATTAAGTGAAGAGAAAAGGAAGAAAAGAGGTCACAATGCTCACAAAAAGGATGAGGAAGCAATGGAACAGTAGGAGGGAGATGATCAGCCTCCAATTCACGTATTCTGAGTGTATGGCCTAGGGTTTTAGGCCAAAATGCATATATATAGTGGTTTAAGTCATAAACATACAGTATTAGCTCTAATAGCTACGCTTAGCATTTTAATCTCAAACTTGAGATTCTGAACCTACTCATTTTTCTAAGATTTATCATATTTTTATTTTATTTTTCGCAGCACCTTTTCGGTACGCGCTTTTACATAGCCAGTATCAGTTCTGGCACCAGTTCTCATTATTTTAACATGAAACTTGAAATCACAGTCCTATATATTATTCTAGGAATATTCATGCACTTATTATAATTTTCCGGGATACTTTATCGGTACGCATTTATACCGAGTAGCAGAACCGGTATCTGCACTTTTCGTCAGAAAAGCGACTTTCAGCATTATTAATCACTTACCATAATTATTTAAGCCTTATAATAATTATTAGGGTCAATTATGAAATTATTTCCTGATTTCTCATAATTAATTAATTAACTTCCTTAATTAACGGTGCGTGTTCTTACAGAGGTTGTGTTGACTGTCTATGGCTTGACCCTGGAAGTCACACATGTGTAACCATTAGGGGTGTCAATATGGGTTGACACGACACGAATTCGACACGACACGAATTCGACACGACACGATTACATCAACACGAACACGACACGAATTTTTATTCGTGTCAAAATCTTCAACACTGACACGACACGAATTTTTTACGGGTTGACACGACACGACACGAATAACACGCAAAATAGGGGTCAAAACGGTAATTGACAAAAAAAATTAAAAAAATAGATCGAAAAAAAAATAAAAAATAAAAAATAATAATAAAAAAAATAATAATAATAAAAAAAAATACGGGTCTACACGAACACGAATTGATAAACACGAACACGACACGAATTTTTTTACGGGTCAACCCGAACACGAATTTTCGTATCGTGTCGCGGGTCGACCCGCGTGTCAAAACCCATATTGACACCCCTAGTAACCATCTATGGCTTTGACCCTGGGGTTACACAAGGATGATATGATGACGCTATGTTTATGCTATATGTCCGTATTATATGCTTTATATCTGACTTGTCATGCAGGAAGTTGGCTCAGGGGTTAGAGGATCCTCTATGAACCTTGAGTTTACTTAGATGTTGTTATCTCACCCCGTTTGGGGACATCATTTCAGGTACCCAAAGTAGTGGTGATGCTTCTAAGGGCAAGGCCCCCGCATTGGAGTGGTTGATGATGCAGCTGATGATTTTATATTATGTTTAAATTTGATGTTGGCATGTAGACTTGTTAACTTGCTTAATTATTTTATGGAGATTAATGTATGTATTTATTTAGGCTCATGATTGTATTCTTAGAGCCATGGATTATTTACTGATGCTTTTATACTTTGAATTAATATAGACTTGATGCATGTATTCAGTTAATTTGGGCGTGGAGCCTTATTAATTGTATTGACCCATTGAGGGGATTGCAGTCCGTGTGGGACTTGCAAGCTATCTGTTTAAATTATTGTATCAATTAGGTGATCTGTATGTGTAGGACCATGTTCGCAGTTATTCGAAATACAACCGTTATGCTATCCGTGAGACTCCGTCAGAAATGACACTTGATGTCATATCTTGATGGTCAATGGCCACTAATACTGGCTCATGGGATTAATCAGTAGATGTATGTTTAGATTTACGCTTTCGCAGTATATCACATGAACGTTTTAGAAATGTTTTCATAAAAGGTTTAGAAAAAAATTTACTCGTATTTTTGTAAAATGCTTTATTATTCTTTTAAAATAAAGTCTTCCGCTGTATATGCCAAATATCATGTATGTTAACAACCGGAGTACTACGGGGTGTTACACAAGGAGTCCTCAAAGATCTCTCCACCCCAATTTCACTTACATGTGCAATATAAGTTCTAAAATAGTAACAACAGTATAATATCAAATTATGTGTCATGCAGCATATGTCAATGTCATGTGTGTATGCATCCTACTGGCCAGAGAATAAAATATAAGCATTACGTACGTCTACAACCCATAGTACATGGAGTCCACCTTGTACTTCACACACGGGTTTACCATCTTGCATGTGGCTTGACATGCTCAGGGGTTACTGCCTCGTGTGAATACCCCACATACATATACATATTGCAAATGCAATAACACATAATCCAGCTCAACAACATATCTAATATTCATCATATAAACAGATATATTTTCAGAAAATAACACATCATGCATATAAACCATCCCTCCATGAGATATGGTGGAACCATCAGTTGGTAAAATCGAGGACACGAAAGCTTACCTGTAGTGCCAAAATCCCTATCCAAAGGCTCGGTATACACAGGCACCACAACAGTCACACAATTCGACAATTGCAATCTATTTTGTATGGAAACATAATTTAATATTTAGAAATCCCAAATTTCATATCCATTAAGAAATGTTTTCTCTTTCGTTTACATCCTCTCTAAATCATAATTATCCCATATTAACCCTCACTATTACTGGTGTTAATATCTCCCAACAGTAACACTGACTTCCTAGGGTACCATGCCCTAATTGAAACTTTCCCACACATCAGAAGTAGTTTCTGGTCTTTATTATAGGGGGTAATCAATTACTCTACACGGTAACCGATTATAAAAAACAGGGTAATCGATTACTCTACATGGTAACTGATTACCATGCACAGGGTAATCGATTACCACGCGGACAAAACACAAAAACTGTAGAATTTTCTGCATAATCCGCGGGTTCAATGGCTTCCAAGGGTCCAAGATCCGATTTTTATCAAAACATCAGTTCAACTTACATGCTTAAACATCGTTATACCATATTTTACATGCATCATTAATATTTCCACATTTTACTTCACAAACTAATTCATTTTCATGAAATTACAAAGGAAATAACTTGTAGTTACCTAGGGACCTTTGAAATCAAAAAAGTAGTGAAGCTTTGAGGACTTTTGAGGTGCTCTAAGCCACTGACTTGGTGATGCACGAAAATCTCACTCCAAGGTAGGTTCTTTCCTCACAAAGGTTGATTCTTGAAGCTCCAATGGAGGTGAAACAAGCTTCCACTTCCACAACAATGGAGGTGTTGCAAAATCGGCAAGTATACCGATCGTTCAAGTAATAAAAGAGATAAGAAAGTATCGTTCCCACGAGGATTAATGCCACCAAGTACTATCCTATATATTCCCTTTAATTTGGACAATTCGATTTGGTTTGGAGAATAAATTTTGAATTAAAATAAAAAGAATTGAAATTTATTATAATGAAAATCAAGAAAATTCAAGAAAATCAAGAATGCAAGAAAAAGAGATGGATAAAGATTGTACAAGAAAATCAAGAACGCAAGAAAAGAGATGGATAAACACAAAAATACAGTGGGAAACGGATGGTGACGTAAGTCTTTGGAAAATATATAAAAAGGGGAACGGATTGGGAACATTAAATACACCTGCTCCACTCCTTTAATATTTCTGACCACTTTGCAGGAAACGTTGAAAAGAAGTTTCCATAAAGTATAAGCGGTGTAGCAATAAAGCAAGAGGAAACATGCACAGCAGGGAATAAACGGTTCCTATTGGCTAAAGAGGAAAGCAAGGCTTGGGGATGATCAGAAGGAAAGACAAATCTCAACAATAACTGTCCCATCTAGCCAATTGCGCCCCTCAAAGCACTGTTCACACCTCCCCTTTCATGCAGTCAAGAAAACAACTCCAAGGGAATTACTCACTTTGTCATTCACTCTTCTGCCTATAAATAGGACGTTCCAGCACGAAGAACACATCGAATTCCTTAAGAAGAGATCACTTAGTTTAATTTGTAGTTTTTCTTTTGTATAGTTTTAGTTGTAGTTAAGTGATAACACTTCTTCTCTATTATGTATCACCCACTTGAGACTCCTCACGAGCAATAACCATATTCTTCACTTTCTATTTTGTTGTAACCTAAGTTGTTTCCATTTAAATATAAGTGTTATCTCTCTCATTTCCATTTGTTATCTCTGAACTGAATCTCGGGTCAATCGAATTTCAGTACAAAATAATTATGTTTAAAGTAGTAGCCAAGGGCTAAACTATCTGTGGAACGCAAAAACTGCAAAGTTCTTAAAGACTTATTCTTAAAACTTACGAACTGAGATTTTGTATTTCTCTGGTTAAGTAAGCTATATTCATTGTGTATCAATGGAAATTGAACACATACTGAGAAAGGAACTTCCATAAGGAACTTCCATAAGGAAGGGATTTCAGACAGCTTAACCAAAGGGGGAAGGTAGTGTTGTGGAAACAACACTGTTGGTTGCCTTAGGAATAAGGGACCACCTCGTTCATTTTAAGGTTCTGTGGTAAGTAACTGTTGGAGTCAAGGGAGCCATAGGAATATGGAAACTTGTAAGCCATTTTGTAACGCCAGACCGCTTCAAGAATCAATGACTATCCCACATACTAACACGAGACTTTTCAGTGTGCTTTTTCCTCACTCGCACACTTCCTGGGAAAACTTCGCAGGAGGTCACCCATCCCGAAATTGCTCCAAGTCAAGCACGCTTAACTATGGAGTTCTTCCGTTTCGGACTACCGAAAAGAAGATGCATCTTGTTAGTATAGGTAGTACCAATTAATTCTTATAAGCTCTCCCAAACTGTGCGGTCTCTCACCTGCACAATCTTTGGAATCCCTCTCTTTCGGGTGTCGATTCAATTCATTCATGCATGTAACCCCCCGTTCGAAACCTGTCAGGAGCCGCTCCTTGTCTGTGCCTCTTTGAACCGGCGATCACTCCCCGCCCTTGTCAGTGCTCGGGATGTTACATGCCCACCAGCTTCCGCTTGGTTCGTCCTCGAACCACACTATACTGGAAGAGAGGCCCTGCTCTGATACCACTTGTAACGCCCGACCGCTTCAAGAATAAATGACTATCCCACATACTAACACGAGACTTTTTAGTGTGCTTTTTCCTCACTCGCACACTTTCTGAGAAAACTTGCTAGGAGGTCACCCATCCTAGAATTTCTCCTAGTCAAGCACGCTTAACTAAGAAGTTCTTCCGTTCCGGTCTACCGAAAAGAAGATGCATCTTGTTAGTACAGGTAGTACCAATTAATTCTTATAAGCTCTCCCAAACTGTGCGGTCTCACACCTGCACAATCTTTGGTATCCCTCTCTTTCGGGTGTCAATTCGATTCATTCATGCATGTAACCCCCCGTTGGAAACCTGTCAGGAGTTGATCCTTGTCCGTGCCTCTTTGCGCCGGCGATCACTCCCCGCCCTCGTCAATGCTCGGGATGTTACACATTTAGTCCATAAGCTGAGGAATCAAACGTTGGCAGCGAAGAGACTGGAACAAAGATAAAAGTGTTAAATCTTGAGTAGAGAGAATAACTTTTTAAGAATGGAACAATGGATCCGTTCCTTCTGTTAAAACTATTTCACACCATCCAAACTGTTGTCTCTTAATTACTGTTATTACTATTGTTATTTTTCTTTTATTTATTCAATCTTGTATCTATCAACCTTCCATGAATATTGTTTTTCTTCTCTCAACAAGAAGGGTATCATACATAACGAAGCGATGAACTGTTTGCTGCCAGATTGAACCTACTGTTCTTGAGGAACGTTGTCAATACAGTAGGGAACGTTTGACCAAACAGGTCGATTACTAACTTTTCTTTTCATTTTCATTCTTTATAAAATATTTTAAGGTATTAATTAGAGTTCTATCCTAGTGGAAACGATAATCTGGGCACTAATAGTCCCTTTATTACTTGATGCGTGCACTTGCGCACTTGGGTTGAAAGTAAGAGAACACAAGTGTTTTCTCTTACTAAACTAGAATGTTCTCCATCATAATATATTTTTCACCCAAAAGCTTTTGACCCAACAAGTTTTTGGCGCCGTTGCCGGGGATAGACACACTAAATTTTGTCCTTACTACTGTTTTAAGTACACACTCTGTATAGCTCATTTTTATTTTCTTTTCGTTATTCTGCCACATATTTTGTTGTTCATATTATCTGTGTTTTATGGTTTATGAGTGAAGAAACTAAAATAGATTCTCACTATTCCACTGAAATATCTGAGTTCTTCTTTGACCTTGAACCAGAACGTACTTTACATAGGAGAAGAAGAGATCTCAGGGAAAATATTTGTGAAAATATGGCTAATCATAATAACAATAATGATGAAATTCCTCCTGAACAGAACTTCAGAGCTCTGGCTGCTCCTTTCAGGAACATACCAGAAAGAGGAGTGATCCTTCCCCCATTAGCTCCCAACTTTGAACTTAAACCTATCATGTTTCACATGATTAGGGAAGCAGGAGTCTTCAATAGACTTCCTGCAGAAGATCATTACACACACCTCATAAACTTCCAAGATATTTGTGATAATTTTAGAACTGAGGGTGTAACAGAGAAAAGTATGAGAATGAGGTTGTTTCCTCATTCCTTGGACTCAAAAGAAAAAACATGGATGAAAACCCTCACCCCTGGTTCCATACACTCTTGGGAGGAACTTTCTAATAAATTGATAGAAAGATTTCTCCCTATGTCTCGCCAAGCTGATGTTAGAGCAGAGCTGTCTAATTTTAGAATGTTTTATGGAGAAAATCTCTACGAAGCTTGGGAGAGATATAAGGACATCATTAGAAAGTGTCCAAACCATGAGGTAAAAAGTTGGGGAATTTTACAGTCTTTTTATAAAGGGATTGATCATACTTCTCAATCACATTTAGACTTTGCTGCAGGAGGATATTTCTTTACAGAAACTCTTGAATCCAGGTACGAAATCATAGAAGGCACTGCAAAAAGATGTCTCCAATGGCCACTAGACAGGGTGAGCCCAGTAAGGAAGCCGGGCATGCTAGAATTAGACAAACAACCTGCCATGGAATCCCAACTGGCCACACAGATGAATGAGGTGAAGAATCTGAAAGCTGATCAAGAACAACCAAGGATGGAAGTCTTACAACTCACAGCAACTGAGAGTGAACCTTGTTCGGCCTGTGGTGATCTCCATGATTCAGTAGACTGCCCATCCACTGCCTTGGTATGTTATACAGAAAATTTTGGGAACAGAAACTTCAACCAATCCAGAGACAATCAGCAAGCAAGCAACAATAATCAAAATCCTGGAGGAACCATAATGAAAGATCAGAACCACAATCCTCAATGGAGACCACCCACAAACCAAAGACCATACAACAATCAGCAGCAGCAATACCAACAAGGCAGTAGAAATGGAGCATATGAACCACAAAGAAGAACTAATTATGCTCCATTCCAAAGAGATGACCAACGCATCAACACCCTGAAAAATTATGTCAAAGAATATGTCACCAGGAACGATGTGGTGGTCAGAAATATTGAATCCCACCTAGGACAGATAGTTGCTAGCCTCAACACCAGAACACTAGGAAAACTACTAGAGGATACTGAAGTTCCCTCAACCTCTTCTCCATAAGAATGAGAGGTAAGTAACATGTCTAGCTAAAGACATTAAACTAAGCGCTGACTGAGAGGCAACCCAGTGGATACCTTTGCCCTTTACACAAAGAGCAAAGTTTTGGGGTGGTTAACTTAACCACAGCTCGCAAAATGGAGGGAACGTCTGATGTTCAACTCCAAGTCCAAATAAGATACGTTCCGTTCCAGGAACGTAGTTTTGGGGTGGTTCAATAAAAAATAAAATAAAATAAAAAACAAAAAAAATAAAATAAAAATTTATTGCAATTTTAATATTAATAAATAAGTAGTATTTCTTTACAATGCAAATTATATTTCGGTTTCTTTTATTAAGTAGGTTTGCATTATATTTATTAGGAATTAGTATATTATTGTTATTGTTATTTTAGAGTATAGGTAAAAGACAAAGGGAACGTTCCCTGGCTTAGGAGATAAGAGTGACAAGGACACCTGCCCCTGCTGAGTCACTCACATATACGCAGCCGTTATCAAATCTGCATTCATTGCAGATTTTGAAAATGTGCCCTGAAAAAGTAATTGTCTCCTCAGCCATTAATGCAACTGCTCCTACCCTATTTCCCCCTCTCCCACGTTTCTAACCTAAATTGTTCCACCTCCTTACCACCATCAGTAGCAATTGAATACCACTAACCCTGACCACTCGTTCCATAACGTTCCCCTTCCACTACCTCTTCAACTCCCTATCTTTAACCTCCACGTCCTGAAAAACTCCTCATTTTCCATCTTCTGCATGCTTATTTAAACTCATCTCCTTCCTTACTACCTTCTGCTAACTTAGAAACTTTTGCTCTTATTAAACCCTTCTCCTGTATTTTGCCCTAACCTTTCCTTCTTCCATAACCATGACTAGACTTTCAGTAACTGTTACCCCTGTGACCAGGAGCCTGAAATCACCGAAGATGTTGTAGCTCTCTACCCAGAGAGAAACATCTTCTTACAAGACAAGGCTCTTCTTCCATCACTCGTGAAGAAGGCCTTGACCCAACTCAGGTGGACTTTGTTCGCCATAGATGTACGAGAACTCAACTCTGCCTTGGTGGCTGAGTTCTTGTATCACGCAAAGTGGTTTCCTGAGGGGTACACCACTGATGAAGTGACTGTAAGGGGGAAGAAAGTATCATTCTCCCCTTCAGCCATCAAGGAAGTACTCAATCTCCCCACCGTTCCCAAATGCCCATACCAAGGATACACAGAGAGCAAAGAGGTTTCAAAGTTCACGCGGGACGTGAAGGACCTGATCACTATTGGCAACCCTGTTTATGCCAAAGGAGCCCTCTGCAAGAGGAGCTTGAGAGACGAAGCCAGATTTTGGGATTTGTTTGCCAACTCTAACCTTACTCCCTTCACCCATGATGCCACTGTCAAGTGGGCATTACAGGTACAACTCTACTGCATCATAAAGAACATTCCTTTTGATGCAGTACCTCTCATATATGGCTGCCTGAAGAAGGAAATCAGAAAGACTATTGTCTGCCTTCCTTGCCTGATTATGAAGCTCTGTTTAAGAGCTGGATTGAAGACTTACAAAGATGATGACATTGTGGTAGGGTCTGTCATCGATTTCAAAACATGGAATGGTCTGAGGACCACTTATATCGAGACAGACACTCCAGTCCCTGAAGAATTCAGGCGCAATTTTGTTGATTGTAATATCCCGTATATATCCGGTAATGTTATCATATCATCGTATTAAGCTGCGCTAAATTAAAATTGTGGAATATCTTTTTCTTTTCAATTATGACTTCATTATCATTACCAACTTACTTAATTAATCAATTAAATAAAATCATGCCTGTATGTAAATTGCAAAATACATCTAACTGAAATACCTCATTAATTAAGATAACATAAGTATGTCTCTAGTCACGGAGCTACAACACGTAGACTGGACCAACTAGCAGTTTACACAACTCAAGCTAAAAGTACTAACAAAATAGTGGCATGGACAACTCCTATGCTCACCCAAATAAGGCAACAAAGCCCAATATAAGTCTCAACTCAATAATCATAAATGATAGAAAACATAAACAGCATCCAATCCAGTCAGGCCAGCATAAATATAACAGCAATAACATCAACTAAGCTCTGGCCTTCTGTCGCTAGAGACATCAGCCCCCAAATTACCTGAACCTGAAATAAGCGCCCCAAACGTGGGGTGAGATCTCTAAACAAGAAATCTCAGTAAGACAAGGGGTCCTCAAGGATCTTCCACCCCAAGCTCACTTACATGTGCAATATAAGTTCAAAAGCAGTTCATCAATATCATTTCTAAAACAGTGCAATGCAGTAGATAATCATGTCATGTGTGTCAGTACTATTCTACTGGCCAGAGAAATGCAAGATTTATATACACCAAATACCCACACATAGTGCAAGACACCACTTGCATCCACCCCGGATCACTGATTTGTATGACGCCACATACTCAGACTTACCGTCAAGATGGAACAACACATGCATATTAAAAGCCATTACACATAAAGCTCAACAGCATTCCAAATATATCAAAGCATGTAACACAGCATGCATATAACCATTCCCCCATAGGGCACAGTGGAACTACACAATGGCTAAACCGAGGACACGAAAGCTTACCTTGTAAGTTAGCTATCCAAACCAAGAGTCCACACAGCTCAAGGCCCACAAACAGCACAATCACAATCTGCCCATACCATAATTACTCATCAATAATCATAGCTCAGATTACATTAAGTGATTAAGTCTTTCCTACTCATTTTAACTCATTACATGTTGTTTCTGCAGGAAGTATTCGAATACTTCACGAGTAGTATTCGGATACTCCAGCTCTCCAGAAAGTATTCGATTACTTTCAATAAAGTATTCGAATACTACCAAGTATCCGAATACTTTCCCCCCCAGTATGCGAATACCCAAGTATCCGAATACTAAACCTTACTGTATTCGAATACTTCTTCAAAGGTATCCGAATACTTTTCTTCCCAGAAAAGTATTCCAATACTCCAGTAAGGAGTATTCGACTACCAGTGAACAAGTATTTGAATACCACTCGAAAAGTATTCGAATACTTGTTCACCAGAATGCAGAGATTCGAGCAAACTTCTGCATAATGCAAAATTTAAGGATCCAAAAGCGATTGGGAATCCAATGACTCCCTAAACAGATGTTCCTTACCAAGTTATGAACTCAGAAATTAACTCCTTTACTCAAAAGGTTAAAGTTTCACTTATTAATTGATTAAACGAGCTTTAGACCTCAAAATACACAAAGGATGATCATGAATACCTCCAAGGCACCAAAACTTCGAAAATGAAACAGAAGGGAAGCCTCCAACACAGCACCCAAGTTTTGACTTCACAAGGATACGAAAATACACTTCAAGCTTGACCCTTTATGCCAAAAGGTGGCTTCTTGATGCTCAAGAAGCCAAGAACAAGCCCCACTCACACAAACTTAGACTAAACAACCCCTAACACTCCCAACCAACAACAAGCATATCCTCAGAAATGCTTCACAACTCACCACCAAGGTTACCCCACACACACTCAAGTGTTTAAGTGGCAAGAACAAGGAGAAATGTGGCACCTTTGGCTCACAAGAGGGAAGGGAGGTGAAGGTGGCAATGGGAGGCATAAGGCTGGAGAGAAATCAGAAAACTTGCGTAGGCACATCACACATGGCCTAGGGTTTGGTGCAAGATGCATATATATAGGCACTTAAGTTTTAAACACACAGTATTAGCAATTATAGCTACGTTTAGTATTTTAATCTCAAACTTTAGATTCTGAACCTACTCATTTTCTAAGATTTGCCATATTTTTATATTATTTTTCGGAGCACCTTTCCGGTACGCGCTTTCCATAGCCAGTATCAGTTCTGGCACCAGTTCTCATTATTTTAACTTGAAACTCGTTTTACAAGTCCTATATATTATTCTAGGAATATTCATGCACTTATTATAAATTTCTGGGATACTTTGTCGGTACGCACTTATACCGACTAGCAGAACCGGTATCTGCACTTTTCGTCAGAAAAACAACTTTCAGCATTATTACTCATTTACCATAATTATTAGAGTCTCATAATAATTATTAGGGTCAATTATGGAATTATCTCATTAAACTCATAATTAACTGATTAATTTCCTTAATTAACGGTGCAGGTTCTTACATTGATGATGATGAAGAAGAGGGCCCTGAGGCCCCAATGAAGACAACCACAAAGGCCACCCTTTCAAAATCAACAACCACTTCTTCCTACACTCAGGCAAGAAGAACTGTTCCCCTTCTCACCAAGGTAAAGAAGGAAGCCCTTGTTGCTACTGAGAGCAAACAGGGAAAAAAGAAATCCCCAGCCAAAGCTCTCCCAAGAAAGGGGGAACGTTCCAGTCAGAGGCTGAAGAGATCCTTCAACAGCACCAAAAGACCAGAGGGAGCATCTTCTGAGAAGCCCATTACCCTCTCTGACAAGAAGGAGGACGGTGAAGACAATGAGCCTATTGCAAAAAGGCTGAAAACAGGAGGAAGGTCAAAACCTACACCAGCTGCTAAGGAGACGTCCTCAAGTAGATCTGCTACTCCTGAGTCTTCTGACGTTCTGTCTCCTCCACCATCACCTGCTCATTCTTCACCTCCACCAAGAACACCACAACCCTCTCTTAGGAAACAACAAGGAGAGGGAATTAAAGAAACAGATGCAGCCCCTGCTATAGAAGAACAGGTGGCTCAGCAAGAGGCTCAGCCACAAAAGAAACTGGACAAAGGAAAGGAGATTCTTGTTGAATCCCCTAAAAAGAAAAAGCCTACTGCTCCCAGGCAAATCAGTCTGGGAGGGCCCCTCTCTTGCCTCATTATATGTCCTGATAATTCTGGGGACGAGGCCATTGCTAAGGCTCTAGCAGAAGATGAGGGCTTGGAAGTTCCTCTACTGATGGAGGAACAAACTACAACAGCCCCGTCTTCCTCAAAAATACAAGAGGTTGTAGTCAGGCAAGCGCTTGAAGAACCTCCAGCTTCTGGCACCAACAACAACCAGAAGAAGAAGAAGAAACTGGCATCCCCCATTCCAGCAATCCCCATTGCGTCAAGGAGAAAATCTTAGATTGGGATTGCTGAGATTTTTTAAATGATGGGGAAAAAGATGGAGAAGCTGCTACCTGAAGCACCATCCGTTCCTCAGCTGGACATGCCCAGTACTACTGAAGAGCTGAAGGCTTTAAGGAACGGATTGGATCAACTCTCATCTTCCTTCATCAAATCCCAAGAGCAACAGAAGGAAGATAGGGAGCAGCTCCTCAGCACCATCCAGGCCAGCATCAAAAGCATCAGTGCTGCACCTTCTGCACCTACCCTTCAAGCTGTCAGGAAAGAAATCAGTAATGCTGCTGATTCCCTGAAGTTTGCGCATTTCATGCACAACACCAGAGCTGAAAAACAACTCAGAAAACTCTACCTCCAAAACAATGAAGAACGAACAGAAACCAATGAAGCTCTCAAGGCTTTCGATACATATTTGGAGGGGAGAATCACTCAGCTGGAAAATCGACTGGTGGATATAGAAGGGCAGATAGTGCATATCCATAATTGCAGGATAATGATGAGATCCACCATTGTGCACCTCACTGTTGTGATCAGCGATCTACTGAAGGACGCTGAGAAGTGGTTCCCTGAAGCTGAAGTAAGAAGATTAAGAGATCAACTTGGGAGAAGGCCACTTATGCAGGAGGAACTGGATGCTGAAAAGAATTCTGAGCTGGGCAAGAGACGTCCACATTGAAGAGGAGATAGACCCTCCTATTTTGTTTATTTCCCATTTACTGCTTTTCTGTCAAATTACTTTTGTTTTCTTTTCCGTTCCGTAGTGTAAAATTTTAATTCTTTTTTGAAATATAAAAATCTTTTTTGATCAAACTGTTTGGAGCATACATTTCAGTTATAGTATTGTGGCTATGAAAATTTGAATAACCAATGGAATGAAGCACAAAGTCAATAAGTAATCATTCTTGTTCTTACTCTGAATGCTTGAAATAGGAAAGGTGAAATGAATTTAATCTTCAGATTTTTGAAGGAAACTAATCTGTGTGAACTAAAGCTGGTGAGGAACGAAAAATGCCAAACACTTACTCATGAGAGCGTTCCTGAGGTGTCACCACAATGAAACTTCTAAACTTGCCTTGATGCTGTAAGTACTGCTAAAGAACAGGTGAATTTCACTAACAAGGATCAACCTTCAAACACTCTCCCTTTTCACAATCAAACAAATACTTTCATTCCCATTCATACCGCAACACAACTCCACACACTCATACTTATCCCCAGGTCAACTAAAAGGAGCAAGGAACAAATCCAAAATGAGCAAAGAGGACAAGAATAAAAGAAAACAAAGAAAAAATAGGAATAGCCATTCAAAAGAGTCCAAAAGAAAATACTAGAAAAGATTCCTCCAAAGGAAAAAAAGACTGTACAAAAAGACAAGGTGTTCACTCACCCAGAAAAGTCCAGCTCTAAAACAGAAGAACTGAAAAATGTTCCTTGACCCAAGACCTGTGACCATTCCATTTCTGAAAACCCCATCAATAATTTTCACAAAGATCCTTGATATGAAAGACCTCTGCACTTTTTAGGAAAGCAGCAGATAAGCAAGTTTGAAGAATCATATCCAGGAATAGACAGAGAAACCCCAAGCCCTGAGTGATAGTGAGACAGAAGATCAGCAACCTTCACTTACCTTGGAACAAATTCTTTTTACTTGTCTCCGGTGGAAAGTAGTTCAGTCTTTGAAAAGATTATGGTTACTTACTGGCTCAAGTTTCTGAAGTTAATCCACTATTTCAGAGTTGTTTGAGGACAACCAACAGTTTAGTTTTGGGGTGTTTGATGGGACGAAAATTTGTTCCCATCTAAGCCCATTTTGATGGCAAAATATCATCCGTTCCCTCATCTGAAGAGCAACTTTAGCACTAAAAGCACATGTTTAATATCTTTATGACAAAAACACAGTGGGGAACAGATGGTGACGTAAGTCTTTGGAAAATATATAAAAAGGGGAACAGATTGGGAACATTAAATACACCTGCTCCACTCATTTAATATTTCTGACCACTTTGTAGGAAACATTGGGAAGAAGTTTCCATAAAGCATAAGCGGTGCAGCAATAAAGCAAGAGGAAACATGCGCAGCAGGGAATAAATGGTTCCTATTGGCTAAAGAGGAAAGCAAGGCATGAGGATGATCAGAAGGAAAGACAAATCTCAATAATAATTGTCCCATCCAGCGACTTGCGCCCCTCAAAGTATTGTTCACACCGCCCATTTCATGCAGTCAAGAAAATAACTCCAAGAGAATTACTCACTTTGCCATTCACTCTTCTGCCTATAAATAGGACGTTCCAGCACGAAGAACACATCGAATTCCTTGAGAAGAGATCACTTAGTTTAATTTGTAGTTTATCTTTTGTATAGTTTTAGCTGTAGTTAAGTGACAACACTTCTTCTCTATTCTCTATCACCCACTTGAGACTCCTCACGAGCAACAACCATATTCTCCACTTTCTATTTGTTGTAACCTAAGTTGTTTCCATTTAAATATAAGTGTTATTTCTCTCCTTTCCATTCGTTATCTCGGATCTGAATCTCGGGTCTATGAGATTTCAGTCCAGAATAATTATGTTTAAAGTAG
This sequence comes from Gastrolobium bilobum, assembly GCF_033153095.1. NCBI lineage: Eukaryota > Viridiplantae > Streptophyta > Magnoliopsida > Fabales > Fabaceae > Gastrolobium > Gastrolobium bilobum. The sequence continues at coordinate 78,360 of NW_026895672.1, read as the reverse complement.
TAGCCATGGGCTAAACTATCTGTGGAACGGAAAAACTGCAAAGTTCTTAAAGACTTATTCTCAAAACTTTCGAACTGAGCTTTTGTATTTCTCTAGTTAAGTAAGCTATATTCATTGTGTATCAATGGAAATTGAACACATACTGAGAAAGGAACTTCCATAAGGAAGGGATTTCAGACAGCTTAACCAGAGGGGGAATGTAGTGTTGTGGAAACAACACTGTTGGTTGCCTTAGGAATAAGGGACCACCTCGTTCATTTTAAGGTTCTGTGCTAAGTAACTGTTGGAGTCAAGGGAGCCATAGGGATATGAAAATTTGTGAGCCATTTAGTCCATAAGCTGAGGAATCAGACGTTGCTAGTGAAGAGATGATAACTCATATTTTGTTACACTTATTTATTACTCTTGGTTGGTATTTTTATGATTTATTTGAATTAAATAAAGGTCTTTTGGGTCAATTCACAATTCTAGATTTTAGTTGGGTTTAATTGATTTTCGTCATAATTTTTCAGATTTATACTACTTCTGTATTTTGACCACATCTCACTCTACAGATGTCCGATTGACTCCGTTCGTGTTGCTTTTTGCAGCTAACAGATAGGGCTACAATTTATATTTCATATACTGAAGCCCAATTCGGACGGGAAGATGGTCGAAACTTGATCTCAAGATGACGTGTTTTGCTGGAATGTTATTTTGACGTTTGAACTTGTAATTTTCATTAGGACCCAATGTGTTTAGGGCCCAAGGCCATGTTTTATTATTTTATTTTATTTTATTCAGCTTTTATTTTATGTTTGGGCTGAAGCGATGAAACCCTAGCCGTCCTGCGTGACGGCTATTTAAAGGGGACTCTAGGAAACCCTTGGTAGTCAGTGTTTACAACAGAAAAGTATTTTCTCTGAAGCGTTCTTCGCGTTCTTCATCTTTTTCTTCTTCTTCTTATTTCAATTATGCTTACTAAGGCCATGCGAGGCTAAGAACCTTTTAATCAACCTAAGGGTAATGGATTCCATGGATTAGTCTTGAGGGTCTGCGTTTATTTCAAATCAGTTTTCGTTTCCCTTCCAAACTCAGATTGATATCGTGCGATCGTGGATATTCAATCTGAGGTTCGCGATTGCGATTATGGAAAGGGATTAATCATCAGATTTGATGATTAGGTTGATTGACCCTGTGACCTTAAATCAAGTGGGCTGATACTCTGCGATTGTATGAGTAGAAGCATCGTCTTTGATCAAATGCTAAGCAATCGCTTAGAGAGGGTTGTCAATTGGAAATAAGGATTCTGATCCGATTGACAAATTAATCACGATTCTGATATTTTCTTATCCGAGGAAAGACGTCCATGGATCCCAAACCTTAGGTTGGTTATTTTTAATTACGAATTTTTATTCTAAATTTATATTCTGCCTTTTTAATTATTGAATCAAAATCCAAAACCCCCCTTTTAATTTTCTGTTCTCATAAGCGATTTTAACCAAAACAATTTCCTTGAGAGACGACTTAGGGTTTCCACTTTACTGCAAATTTTCTGAACCCTAATTAAAAAAATAATTTTTAATTTGCGCGAGTTCGACAACTCGTGTCAAGAGATTGGAATAAAGACAAAAGTGTTAAGTCTTGAGTAGAGAGAATAACTATTTAAGAATGGAACAATGGATCCGTTCCTTCTGTTAAAACTGTTTCACACCATCCATATTGTTGTCTCTTAATTACTGTTATTACTATTGTTATTTTTCTTTTATTTATTCAATCTTGTATCTATTAATCTCCCATGAATATTGCTATAACTATTTAAGAATGGAACAATGGATCCGTTCCTTCTGTTAAAACTGTTTCACACCATCCATACTGTTGTCTCTTAATTACTGTTATTACTATTGTTATTTTTCTTTTATTTATTCAATCTTGTATCTATTAATCTCCCATGAATATTGTTTTTCCTTCTCTCAACAAGAAGGTCATACATAACGAAGCGATGAACTGTTTGCTGCCAGATTGAACCTACTATTCTTTAGGAACGTTGTCAAGACAGTAGGAAACGTTTGACCAAACAGGTCGATTACTAACTTTTCTTTTCATTTTCATTCTTTATAAAATAGTTTAAGGCATTAATTAGAGTTCTATCCTCATAGGAACGATAATCTGGGCACTAATAGTCCCTTTATTACTTGATGCATGCACTTGCGCACTTGGGTTGAAAGTAAGAGAACACAAGTGTTTTCTCTTACTGAATTAAAACTTTCTCCATCATAATATATTTTTCACCCAACAGCTTTTGATCCAACATACGGTACTACCTTCTTCCAAGCCTCTTGAATTCGTAATGTAGTCCTCTTTAAATAGGAAAATGTGGTTGGTTAATTGGGCTTTAGGTTTAGGAGTGAGATTCCATAAATCGTGTTGCTGTAGCCTTATCTTATCCCTGAATTCTTGGGTTGTTGGCACTTGATTAAATAAGATCTTGATCTTCTTGAATTTCTTGATTTTCTTGTGCCAATATTGTTGTGGACTAGGTACGAGTTTGTTGTCCTTGATCCTTGCGATTTTAGGATAAGAATCAGTTTTCAAGAATGGCCTTGATCCTTACTTGCTGGTGTCTTATCCAATAGTTGGGGAATAACTGACTTTTGAATTTTGAAATTCAATTGTTCCCTTGTCCACGCTGTCATGCTGTAGTCATTGCTATATCATTACTTCGTCAACTTCTCTGCTACAGCATTCTAACGTCAACTTTTTCTGCAAAGAAAAACACTCAACAATTCATCTTTTCTTATACAAAATCAAGGAATATTGTCTCATTTCCCATACTTAGTCATCTCAAAGAACTTAATCATAAATATACAACATTTAGCTTAATTATCATGGAAACAAGACACCTTATATAGAATTTATGTAGCAAATTCATCGTAAAAATACCAAATTAACTCTCATTTAGGAGAGTTAACAAATCTTCACTAGAATCTCTAATCAAATCTTCCCCTTTTTATTTAATGAAAAACTTTCCCTAAAAATATTCAAACGAAGATTTGATAAGATCTTGAATGATTCAGAAATCCAAAGCAATCTACTTTATTTCTCCAATTTATCTCTTTATTGAGCTGAAATTTACTGCAAAATATAAGAAATCTTATGAGAATATTATTGAAAATAAAATAAAAATTTAATTATAATTCTCATAACTTTTGATTACTTTTAAATCAATTTCATGCTCATATTAACCCTTAATACATAGTAAATTGGAGACTCATCAAGAGGCAACCCTTTAATGCCCCAAAACAGAACCCCTAACCTCACAAGAACACTCTTCCCACTCCTCCAATGCTTACTAACAAGTATCCACAATGATGGAAGGGGATATTCAAGAAGAAAGGTGAAGTCTTGGGTGTAGAAGTGAAGAAAAACACAACTTTTCCAATGGAGTAAAAGGTAGCAGCCAAGAGCTACGAAGGAAATGCACATTTCTGACCTAGGTTAATGTGCCACTTTATTTACATCGGTGTGCCCACTAATCAACAGTATTAGTTCTAATAGCTCCGCTAATCATTTTTCTACCAAACTTAATAATTTGAGCCTAGATATTCTTCTACGAATTAAAATATTTTTCTTATAATTTTTCGCAATACTTTATCGGTACACATTTTATACATAGCCGCTATTAGTTCGGACATCACCGCTCATTATCTTTACTCCAACTTGATATCCTAGACCTAGATATTTTTCTAGGAATATTTATATTTTTATTACAATTTTTCAGAATTTTTTGTCGGTACGCATTTATACCGTACGTGAAGCAGAAAAACTATTCACACTTTTCATCGGAAAAGAGATTTAAGCGTTATTTGTCGTTTTCGATAATTATTCTAATCTTTCTATATTTATCCAAAGTCAATTATAGAATTATTTCTTAATTTCATAATTAAATTATTTAAATTCCTAATTTAACGATGTGAGTTCTTACAAGTTGGATGCTAATGTGGTGCGTCACATACTTAATTTATTTTGGGTCTCACAGTTGTTGCATTATTTACATTTGCACCCATCACTTTCTTATTTGCGCTTTTGAAAAGTTATTTCAATAATAATTAGCCTTTTCTACCTAATTAACCCTTTAATTGTACATTAATTCTCCAATTAATGTTACTTAATTTCGTAAACAATTATTAGGTAGAGATAGTTCAGTATACATCAACAATCAAAGCATTTTATCAAATTTTTAGTTATGCAGAACATGTTCATGCCAACCACTAGTTTTAACTATGCTATTTCACAAACATTCTACATACTATAGTATAAAAAAAATTATTTAAATTAAAATTACTTTTTAAGATTACTTGGAAATATAATTACATGATACACATTCAAATTATGATTTATCATTTGACCCCTTATGATTTTAAACTTCTCACTTAGACCCATTGTGGTTAAATAATTTATCATTTATCCTCCTGTAGTTTCAAATTTCCACTTACAATCATTGTGGTTACAAAATATATCACTTAGACCTTTTGACAAAAATGCAAATAAAATATTATATTATTTTATCTAATTTTTACCCGATATCGTTATAAAATTATCTTTAAAAATGGAATATCTTATTTTGATAATACATGTTTAATTCATCTTAAATAATATATTTTTAATTTTTAAATATATTTATAAAATAAATAAAAATAATATAATTTATAAATTAATTATAAAAGAAATAATTACTTGAAATATTATTTAATTTAATATTTAATTATTAATTTTGTTTGATAATATCATAATTGTATAAAATAAGTTTAAAAATACTTTTATATTTATAAGAACACAAAGTGTCTAAGTTATATATTTTGTAATCACGATAAATATAAGCGAAATTTTGAAATCAGGGGAAGTTAAATGATAAATTATTTAACTACAATGAATTTGACTTATACCTTGCATTTAGATGACGCCTCTTCAGGTGGTGCGGCCAACGGACGCCCGACAGGGTCCCGCTTCCCATTTAGCAAGCAGAGATCCCACCACTTATGAAGCACCGACACTTCAAAATCTCTGACGTATCGTGTCCGACACTCACCGACACTCTGACACTTCCCGACACTTCAATACTCGTTGCAAAGACTCAAAAAAGGTTCAAAGGTTACGTTACGTTACATCTTATGTTCCAACTATTAGATTCGTTGCATTACGATTACTAATTTATTGAGTTTAATATAAATATTTAGAATATCTTATGTTTCTTTACAAAATTGATAGGTATTATAAGTTTAACTTTATTTTTTTATTAAATTATTGAATATTAAATATAATATACATTACCTAAATTAAAAATATTATATAATATCAAAACGTGCCCTGTCAAAATTTAATATTTTTTAAAGTTAACGTGTGGAAGTATCGTGTCATCTCCCAGATCTGTATCTCGTGTCGGTGTTGCCGTGCCATATAGCCCACCACTTTGATTTTATTCAAGAGCATATTCACTTTCATTTTCACTTTGATTTTCCCACCCATAGCATTATTCCACCAGGTTTCCCACCACAATTTCGCACCGTGGTGTTCCTGTTTCCCACAACATTTTCACACACCCAATGCTTGCCCCATCTCTGTTTGTAAGCTTCTTTCTTTCTTCTTCATTTTCACGAGTTCAATAGCGCTTATGTTTCCCACCAAATTTTCGCACATCTGTTTAGGGTTTAACAATTTCCCACCATATTTTCGCACACCATAGCCCCGTTTCTGTTTGTAAGTTTTCTTCTTCACGAGTTCGATAGCTCTTCTGGTATTGTCATCATTGTCCTGTCGTTCTTCTTGGCAGAGACTCATTTGACAGCTCGAGACATTTCTTTTTTCCCCTTCCTTCTTCTTCACAGAGGTATAGTTTTGAATCTTCTTCCTTCATTAATGGAGTCTGACATTGTAGTAATTTGTTTGTACTTCAGTGAACTTTCATTTGTAGAATACATTTAATTTTACTTCAGTGAACTTTTTGATACTTTTCTCCTCATTTGACAGTTTTTTTTTTTCTTTCCAGTTATTTTATTATGACTTGCTGGCTTAAGCTCTTATCTACTTGTGAGGATCCAGTGATGTCTAACACCAGTTGTTTATAATTTTTTTTTTTAATCTGCCAGAAGCTTTCATGAATGAACTGGTGATTTAGTAATATTTTATATTTTTCTTGTGCTTGCTTGATAACAGTATATCTATTTCCATTTGTATAATTTTTATCACTCAAAGTATCTAAGATTTTCAATGTGATACTATACCTGGAAATTTGAGAAGAGCATACACCCTAAGATACATGATACTAACAACTATGACAAGATCTTATGTTATGTATGTTGGACTTACGCTATCAATTTTATTCTTAGCATGTGCAGATTCTATCCTTTTTAATGGCTCAATTTTAACTCATATTAAATGAATACACTAATGTATGCTTCCAGTTTAGATTGTTCCTTCTCTTCTCCTTGTACTAATATCATTATTTTTCCTTGTTAAAGGCTAAGCAGCACCTTACACTTCTTTGTTTGGGGGAGATTTGTAGAAGGAAGGATCTCAGTGCACATGTCCATATAGAAAATATTGTTATTGAGTCCTTCTAATCTCCCTTTGAAGAGATTAAGTCTGCTGCCTCTTTTGCTCTAGTGCACATTGTTGTTGGTAATCTTCCCAAGTATTTGCCATTTATCTTGGACCAGTTTGATAATCAGTAGAAGAAACAATACCTCTTGCTTCATTCTTTTAAGAAGGTGTGTTGCCTTAACCAAATGCTATCTCAGATTGGTTGTGGTTTGTCTCTAATATCTAATATATATGCAATTCTTTGCCATTACCTGGCAGGTAAGTATGAGGCAATTTGTGGATAAAGCAGAATTTCAAGAGTCCAGTGTTGAGAAAATACTTAATTTACTCTTCAACCACTGTGAAAGTGAGAAAGATGGGGTGCGCAATGTAGTGGCTGAGTGTTTGGGAAAAATTGCGCATATTGAACATGTAAAACATTTTCCTACACTTAAGGTATCTGAATTTTATATTGCTACTGTGCGCTCATGCTTGTGACTTCCATGTTTTACATTTGATGGTTGTTTTTGGATAATGATGGGGTGAGTTTGTAATCACCTATCTAAATAATAATAAAAGAAATGTAACCCTGTTTTTTTATTTTTGAATTTGTTGTACGTGTATTAGTGGCTTAGTGGAAGATGCTTATTTGGTTTGAATGGTTGTTATCATGAGCATGCAGCATGTTAGAAGAGCTGTTGTCTTGGCATTATTTATTCAGCCTAGTGTATTCTTACGAATCATAATAGCAAATGTGACACCAATTAGACACATGGCAACAATGACATTCTATAAATCCAAAAACATCTTACATAAGTATATGATACACAACCATTCGTACGCTACGTGTTATATCTTCTATTGGATGCATTTAAATTTTTTACATAGATCTTAATTTTCTCTATTCCTGATTTGGCAAGGCAAGTGGTATTGTTTAAAAAAAATTAATCCCTCATGAATCTTGAATGACTTCATTAGGTAGTAAAGGCACCCTCTCTCCCCCTATAATAACAATACGTATTTTGTGCTATCGTTTCTCTTTTTTGAGTGCTTTATTTTTTCTTACCATTTTTTTTATTTTCTTTATCTCTCTCTTCATGTCCATATAAATAGCATCAATTGCTAACACATCCTCATTCAGTGCCTGCACGAAATTTAGGGATTGATTTGGAAGAAACACAGCTACAAGGCTTTTGAGCCCTTCATCATTCATTGCACGCATGCATAGTGTTGTTTTATGTGAACCAATCGCCAGATGTACTCATCAGATAAGCAAAATGTGGGCCGATCTCTGTTATTGTTTTATGTGACTCAAACCAAACCATAATTGTTGAGATATGTAGTCCCACATTGGTTGTATGAGCAACTAATGTGGCCTTTATAAGGCCTTGGGCACTCCCATCCTTTGAGCTAGCTTTTGGGGTGGTGTATCCCAAGGTTCTTTACATGGTATCAGAGCCTCGCCGCCCCCCACTTTCTCTTGTGGCGTTTCTTAGCACAGGTAGGCTGGGCCTGTTGCATTGTCCACTCTTCAAGCCCAATGGGCTCTTGTGTGAGGGGGCGTGTTGAGATATGTAGTCCCACATTGGTTGTATGAGCAACTAATGTGGCCTTTATAAGGCCTTGGGCACTCCCATCCTTTGAGCTAGCTTTTGGGGTGGTGTATCCCAAGGTTCTTTACAATAATTGTAAGTACAATTTAAAACATTGACTGCGTTTTCTATATTCTATAGTCTATAGGTAAGAACCCACGCCGCTAAATAAATAATTAAATAAGAGTATGGATTTGATAAATATTATGCATAATTATGATAAGACATATATTCAGATGAAAAGTGCAGATACCGGTTCCGCTTTGCGGTATAAATACGTTACGATAAAGTATCCCGAAAAATTATAAGAAAAATATAAATATTCCTGGAAAAATATCTAGGTCAAGGATTTCAAGTTTGAAGTAAGAATAACGAGTGTTGATGTCAGAACTAATAGCGGCTACGTATCAAACGCGTATCGGCAAAGTGCTGCGAAAATTATAATAAAAATATGATAATTCTTAAAAAAATGGCTAGGTCAAAATGTTAAGTTTGGTAGAAAAATGATTAGCAGAGCTATTATGACTAATACCGACGATTTAAGTGGACACAACTATAAATAGAAAATGCACAAATTTCTAGGGCATTTCTACACATTCCTACGTGAAATCCAAGCTGCCATTTTGCTCCCCACCTTGCCACCACCTTTCCTCTCAAGAAAACCTCCAAGTGATCACCTTTTCCCTTGCTTTCTTCACCAAAACACCATAAATGGATGTGAGCAAGTGTTGTGAGGGCGAAAAATACCTTGTTTCTGAGTGGTAGCCTCTATTTGGTGAGGATAGGGGGCTAACTTCCTTGTTTAGTGGAGTGGAAGCCATTTCCTTGGTATGTGATACTTCAAGAAGGCATTTTGTAAAGGAAAAGACCAAGATTGTGAACCATTTTCGTAGTCTTATAGTAGTAGAATTGTAGAGTGGGGTATAAAGCTTCAAGGCACTTCCTTTCTGCTGCTTTTAGCCTTTGGGTATATGTTCCATCGACCTCCATGGGAGGGTGGTTTATGTGCATGGTATGCTTTTATAAAAAAAATGATATATGCATTGATATATGCCTGAGATATGTGAATGTGACTGTTGATGTAATGTATGGATGTGATGTTGGGTACTTACATGATCAGGCAGCGACCCTGGTGCGTATGGCATGAGGCAGCGACCCTCATGTTTTGGTAGGTTGCAACGTGCGTAATGCCTATCCTGTTCTCTAGCCAGTTGAACGACACTTACATATATCACATGAGTTATGAACCGTGGGACTTGACTTGCTGAGCATTCATGTATATATTGTTTCAATTATATTTCCTGAACATGAACATGCATCGTATTTTAGTGCTTTGAACTTATTATATATGTGCAAGTGAGCTTGGGGCGGTAGAGTCCTTGAAGACCCCTTATCTTACTGAGATTTCTTGTTAGAAATCTCACCCTGTGTGGGACACATTTTCAGGTACAGGTGGTCCTCAAAATATTGATATGACTCCCAACCCATCGAAATATTTTTTGAGCTTAAAATCTCATGTGGTCCTTTTATTCAGGGATAACATTTGGATAATTTTATTTTTTTCATTTACAATCTTTAATTTGTAATTATCTTATTTTGATTGATCTGGATCACTGAATTAAAGTTGGTTCGGGAGTATCGAATTCTTCTCCACACCGTGGTTGCTAATTTTAGAAGCACTATTTGTTTTTATCCGGCTGGACCATTTTATCCCTTGAAAAAGTCATTTATTATTTTGTTCTCTTTCTTAAATTATAAAATAATTTATTTCTTTTTTAAAATTATGTATCAATTTGTTTCTGCACGGAACTAAATGATTTATTTGAATAAATAATTCATTTACTCGAATGAATATCAGTTAAATTTTATAATTAAACCGAAATATATTAATATATAATTCGAAAAAGAGAATAAAATGATACCAGGGGTATTTTTGGGAATCTTATTCCATGAATAATATTTTATTTCTATACATGATTCCATGAATAATATATGGGTTTTATAATTTTCATGTTGAAGGAGAATTGAAATATCATGTTGTAGAAATAAAAAGCATGTGGGATCCATGTGTTAGAAAAATTATATGTAGGACTCATGTTAGCACGGAAAGCGAAGGGTGTGTAGAAAAATTGTAATTCTCATATTAAATGAGAATTATAAAACCCCACATATATAACAAGGTTCTAAACGGGGTTTTTGACAAATTAAAATTAAATGTTTCGAATAATTTGATGGGACACAATGTTTCCAGCATATAGCATAACATGATAAAGATAAAGAGACACATTATTATTGCTGCCATTTTATAGAATATTAAACTTTACCGAGATTACACACGTTGACAAGATAAATTACTAAACGATGAAAGGAAATAAATTGAAAATTAAGAGAGGTGGCTGTTCTCGTACCACTTTTCTAGTAGTGGTGATGTCAGCCTTTATTAAGAAATAAAAAGTCACTATGGATAAACCTCAATGAGAGACCTTAAGCCCAGCACTGGAGTTATCCTATAATCACTGAAACCAGCAGAGAAAAATAGCTTGGCCCATTCTTTCTCATTCCTCTCTTTTCCAGGGTACAACACCATCACCAGAATATCAATGAAGAGCTGTGTTTCAATTGATTCATCATCTTCCTTTTCATTCTCCATCACCATGTCTATTACAATCACCTTTCCTTCTTTGCCTTTGCTAGTGATTGCCTCCTTGCATTTCTTCAATATTTTCACACATTGCTCATCATTCCAGTCATGCAATATCCACTGCATGCATGTCAATTAAAGCAACTTTTGATCATCTGAATCATGTTAATCTTAGTAAAATTACTACAGCATGCATATTGTATTTTTAACTTTGCAAAAAAAAAAAAAAAAAATGGAATATATTTTACCTTCAGTAAAATGGCATTAGCAGAAGGAATTGACTCAAACATGTCTCCTCCAACATATTTAAGGTTGTCAATTCCTTGCATATCAGCAACAACATGTGGAAGATCAAATACAGTGCACTCAAGTTGTGGGAATGATTTGGCAATTGCCTTAGCCATAGTGCCAGTGCCTCCCCCAATATCTACAAGTGATTCCAATCCATTGAACACTCCCTTGCACCTCTCAATTACAACACTTGCAACCAATCTAGCATCACTTGCCATGGCATCATTGAAACAGTGATTAAGTCTTGGCTCATGGCCAGCATAATCCCAAATTTTCATCCCGTGTGTCATCTGAAACGGCGTAGGATCATCATTTTGAAACCATGTAGGCAACTGTTGCCATGGCATAGTCAAAATTGGATCAAGCATGGCAAGCAAGAAAGGCCTTTGACTTAAGGGGTTGTCCTTAAGTAGTAGGGAAGATGCTTCAGTGAGGACATAACCCATTTCTAGCTCATTCTCGATGGTATTCTGTTGAGTGAAGAAACCAGAATGGGTCAACATTCGCATCAAGCGGTAGATGAAGGAGGTTTTGGAAGGGTGGATTGAGAGTGAAGCAATAAGTTGGGAGAGTGGCATTGGTTTGCCATAGTTGTGAATGACTTCTGGTATGCCTAAGTCAATAGCACATTTAAGGGACATAGAGTTTATGAAGCTGAAAATGTGATTCCATATGTGGGTTTGAGCTCCAAGTAGTTTGGAAGCATGCTCTTCTCTTTGGGATTCCATAATTTTTCTTGCCTAAACTTCTAGCTAGATTTGTGGTTTCTCTGGTATGGAACGTAACATTACTTGGGACTATTTATAAGGCAAGCTGGATAAATGATCGCGTTTTTCATGTGTACAATTTACATGGTAAAATATATTGCAGTTACTTTAACACACACAAACAAATGTATAAACGATGATGTGGGTCCATTGCAAGTTTAGTTGAAGTGTTTGTCAAATATTATATAAGCATCGACTCGATAAATGTCACGTTTTCCTCCTTTGACTTCTGGTTTGTGTTTTGATTTAAATAACTTTTTAAGTACGTTGTATCTTTATGAGGTTCTGTATTCCTAGCGAGAATAAATTTTGTGCAGCAACTAATTAATATTATATCTTATTAATAAAATATAATTATAATTTTAAAAGTTATTTATTCCCTCTCCTTAATAGATTATGAGTTGACATAATGGAAAAAAAAAAAACTTTAATTTTGTAATTATATCTTACTAATAAGATATAGTGTTAATTGATTGCTGCAAAAAAAAAAAAACTCTTCCAGAGTGAAAGGAAAAGTTAGAGATGCTCTATATATACCGTAAAATTATTTTTTCTTATCTTTATTTGTTGAGTTATTTATATCTTTTGTAGGCTTTTGTGAGTTGTTGTCATGTTAATTCTCACTTTGTTAATATTGCATGAGGGTATTTTTTTTTATTTCTTATTTTTGATCTTTTAAGACACTTTGCTATACTCATTAATTTTTTATGATACAGGTTTTTTTATACTAGATTTAGTGGAGATAGTTTTCACATTAAAAATTACGTGTTTTCTCTTGTCTATTTAACTTTTTGCACTCTAGGCAATATTTGGATATGGAATATTTTTATTTGCTGTATATATATTTGCTTCTCATAGGTTCTTTGAAGCTGGAAAGGTTTTATTTTGCCCATTTTGCCGTTTTGTTGATTCCTCTCCGTGCACGCCTCCTTACATGACGTCAGAATTTATTATTTACCTACTAATTTGCTTTAATGAATGATGGAATTTAATCATGGTAGAGTGATTATTTTAAATGACCCATTTATAACAAAGGAGTTTTGGTTCCAAGTATATAAAGCTTGAGAAATTATTTGAAACCACAAAAGGGGCAAGATATGGATAACATTTTCCTTATCTTATTATTAAGGGAGAGATTGAACTTACTTTTTCTCTTTTCTTTTACTATTTCTTACTACTAAATCTTAACTAATGATTATAATTTATTGTATCATATTTATTAATTAATTATTAATTTCCAGTAAATTATAACCGTTAAATTGACAGAAAACAACGGTTAAGATTTGGTAGTTAGAGATAGTAAGAAAAAGAGGTAGTAAGTATAATCTCTCCCTATTATTATTGGGAAAAATATCTATTCTTTAAAAGGTTTTTTTTTTTTTGCGGTCAATGTAAATAAGTTATCTACATTGAGCCCAAAAGAACGTCATTTTGGGGTCAAAATTAAGGTATTTTTGTAATTATAATAGTCTTTATCATTATAACTTTTTAATCTTCGAACCCAAAATGACTTTGTTTTGAAAATGAATATAGATAACTTATTTACTTTTATCGTAGAACTCTTAAAGCTTTATTTAAAAGTATGATCCTTTTTATGGACGTAATGTGTTTTTTTAAATTTCAAATTACAATTTTTTCCGCCATTCTCTCTTCTCCGTAATTTATTTTTTTATAAATATTTTAAAATGATATAAGTGTGTATTTTTTAAAAGAACACATATTTTTTCCTTATTATTATTGTCATCGTTATTGACTCAGGCTAAAATTCGAGTCTTTATTATAAGCTATTCTATTTCTTTTGGGGTTTGCATTTTTTATTTAACATGACACAACATATTTTTTTACACATACAATATTTTGTGGGCCCCACACATTTTGAAGAAAAAGAAAAAAAAAAGAAATTACGGCATGCAAAACGAATCTCTATAACATTACACAATCACTTTTCCTACAACATAATTCGTATAAAACCCATTTCTTTTTTGGGTAATGACAATTAGTAGTTGTCTAAAAAGTATTATTATTATGCAGAGAAATATTATTATTTTTTATACAAGAAGTATGTATGAGAGAGAGAAAAAAAATGAATAGTAAAAGGGTGCATTATGCTGATACCGCATTAGAGTTCTCTTTTCATGTGGGGTTTTTTGACCCTTATAACTCTTTATTAATAATTAATTACCAAATTGACTTTCATTATAAACTATTTTGAAAATTTAACCTCTCCAAAAAACATAACATCAATCTGCCCCTGTTTAACCGTTGACCACCAAGCCTACCCGGGTACACCCCTCCCTACTCGGGTATATTTTGAATTTTTTTACCTACTCGGGTAGGGAGGGTTGTACCCGGGTATAGTTCTTGACATCTGGAAAATTTCTTGAATTATTTATCCGGGTAGAGAATGGTGTACCCGGGTAAATCTCGACCAGAAACCCCAAAATCGTTCGAATATTATCGCAACTATTTCAAATATTTATAGCATCTTAATGTGTTGTTATGCACCACAATAATTGATCCCTATTGATTGCGCCCCAATAAATACGCTCCATCGTTGCTTGATTTCTGGAAATTATTCTGAAGTTATTTATTTTTGAATTACTATTTATTTTCTTCCTAATCTGTTACAATTTGTTTCCCTTTTTTGATGCTGATTTATTTCCTAATTAGTGTGTAGCTGATTTATAGGGATTGTACCCTTCATCTTAGCAAAAAGACCGATCTGATGTAAAGCCTTTATTCTCTATATATTGTACTAATCCCTTTGATGAAAAGCAAGAAAGAAATCTAAATTATTCAGAAAAATTATTGTTCCCTTATTACCAAAATTCTTTACAATGCATTCTTTACCAAACTTCATGTGCGCATATCCTTCAACAAAATGAGGTTGAGCGCAAAATTCTTTACAATGCATTCTGGAATAAGGAAAATTGCTTGAATTATTTACCCGGGTAGGGAGGGGTGTACCCGGGTAAATCTCGACCAGAAACTCCAAAACCGGAGAGAAAGACATCCAATTAAATAGGTAGCAAGTAGTGAAAATGGCATCGTCCAAAAACCGGAAGGAACATTGCCATGTAAGAGAATCTGAGTGGTTTCAATAAGATGATTTTTGTGCTCAACCTCATTTTGTTGAATGATATTCCGACATGAAGTTTAGTAAAGAATGCATTGTAAAGAATTTTGGTAAAAAAGGAACAATAATTTTTCCTGAATAATTCAGATTTCTTTTTGCTAAGATGAAGGTACAATCCCTATAAATCAGCTACACACTAATTAGGAAAGAAATCAGCATTAAAAAAGGGAAACAAAATTGTAACAGATTAGGAAGAAAATAAATACTAATTCAAAAATAAATAACTTCAGAATAATTTCCAGAAATCAAGCAACGATGGAGCGTATTTATTGAGGCGCAATCAACGAGGATCAATTATTATGGTGCATAACAACATATTGAGATGCCATAAATATTTGAAATAGTTGAGATAATATTCGAACAGTTTTGGGGTTTCTGGTCGAGATTTTCCCGGGTACACTCCTCCCTATCCGGGTAAATAATTCAAGCAATTTTTCAGATGTCAAGAACTATACCCGGGTACACCCCTTCTTACCCGGGTAGGCATAAATTATCAAATAATACCCGGGTAGGGAGGGGTGTTCCCGGGTAAACTTCATGGTCAACGGTCAAATAGGGACAGATTGGTGTTATGTTTTCTGAAGAGGTTAAATTTTTGAAATAATTTATAAATAGGATCAATTTAGTAAATAATTATTAAAAAAAACTATATTGGTCAAAAAGCCTTCATGTGGAGCATATATAAATTTTTTTTTTATCAGTTTCATCCAATAATAAAAGGAGTAAATACCATTTTTGGTCCTCAGCAAATTTCACGATACCCGCTTTAGTCCTTAGCAAATAAAAAAGTTCATTATGTTATCAAAAAAAAAAAAAAAGTTCATTATGGTCCTTAAAAAATTCAAAATGGACTCATTTTAGTCTTTTTAGAGACTAATATGGGTTTTTTTTGAATTTGTGAGAGATGATAATTTTAACTAAATGGATCTATTTTGAATTTCTTGGAGACCATAATAGGCCTTTTTATTTGCTAGGAACTAAAGCAGACATCGTAAAATTTGTTGAGGATCAAAAATTATATTTACTCTAATAAAAGTGAACATGATCTGAAAAACGCATGTGCTTGCTGGATGGGTGAAATCAAGCCGGCACGTTACGCAATGACTTATCGCATCCCATGCCTATGACAGTGATAGATTAAAACCCCACCAATATACTTGAGTACTCGTCCTTTGCATTTGAGTATATTATTGATAAGACTAAATATTTTTTTGATTCCCAAGTAAATTTTATGATACTCGCTTTAGTCTCTAACAAATAAAGAAGTCCATCGGAGGTCGTCTCTAAGATATTTAAAATGGATCCATTTTAGTCCTTTTAGAAAATGATAGAGGTCTTTTTTAAATTTGTGAGGGACTACGATTTCAACAAAATGAGTTTATTTTGAACTTCTTAGATATCACGATGAGTCTTTTTATTGGTTAGAGACTAAAACAATATCATAAAATTTGCTTGAAAATAAAAAAAAAAAATATTTACACTGTTGATAAAAACTCAAATGAAGGAGCGCATCTTCTTCAACAGGTACTTCTGCCGTTGAGAATTAAACACTTGTGTTTTAAACAATATTTTTTTTTTCTTTCACATGTTATTGTACGAGCCTAGGTGTTTAATTTTTATTATACGGATGTATAAAAAATTAGGTGCAGTTGTGGTATTTTAGAAATTTCTCAAATGAAAAATAATATTTGAGTGTTCAACCAATGTACCTGAATACTGTTACGCAAAAAAAACTCATATATCAAAGTTTTAAACTCGAATATATAATTTGGTCAACAATCAAACGTGACAGATAAAAAATATATTTTAATATATGGAAAAAATCATAATAATTTTTATCATGGATAAAAGGGTCAATCACCCATATTACACATGATTCATCTGCTAGAACTTTATGGAAAAAGCTTGAGACGTGGAAAAACATAATTAATTGGTAATTCAATTCGAGGTTGAGTCATGCCTAAAATATTTCTCTGTAAAAAATCGTGGGCAAAACCTCAATTGAATATCTATATATTTTGGTGCTTCTTTTGTCTCTGGGCCCTCCAAAATTAGGTGATTTTTAAAAAATTATTAATATATACAATATCAAATGGTAGTAGTAACACAGTTGAGTAAGTAAAAAGAAAAAAATATCGGTTAGATCATCACATGTCATCTTTAAAAGAGATTTTAAATATTTTTATTACTGACCCATCTTGCATTTCAGATTAGTCTCATGCCGGCTCAAAAAGTTAAAATTTATGAAAAATCGGAGAGAATCAACTTACTTCAGAGAAGTAATTAGAACTGAATCAAATTAAAAAAAAATTAATGTGCACAGTATGTCAGTTACATGCAACTTTAACCATAGCCTTGTTCTGGAGGGCTTTGGTGCGTTGCATCTTGAAAATGCTATGAATATTCGGTGGCATTGCATCTTGAGAATAACATGTTATAACAGGTTAGATACGGCTTATTGATTATTATATTTTAACCTAAAGATTTTATAATATTGTATTTTAGCAACTCTTATTAGGAGTAATCGATTTTGTCCTTTCTTATCGTTTGGCAAGTGGTGGAGCCACATGATCACTCTTTTCACTTTTCAAAAACTAATAAAATTATTTTTATAATATTTGAGCTATCACACTTGCTACCAAAATATTGTTATTAGAGTTATTTATTATTATTTTTTTATTTTTGTTAAAAGATAGTGCTATTTTTTTTCTTTTGTAGATAAGATAGTGTTATTCAAATTAGTTTAAAAAATATAAAAATATGACATATCATGAAAAATATACAAGTAGCCAATTTGTAACAATAAATAGTAAGGGTGTTCATCAACCGATCCAAACCGATTCAAACCACGAAAACCGAACCGAAAAACCGATAACCGAATAAACCGAAAACCAAAAAATCGAAAACCGAAAAAAATCGCAAATTTTAATTGGATTGAATCGGTTTTCGGATGGATTGATGAAAACCGATCCAATATATTAATTATCCTCAACCTAGCTACTTGTCCTTTCTCCAATCATAGCCCAAAAATTTCTAAACTCAAGACCCATTAACTCATCAACTAAATCCAAGAAAAAACTTAGTCACGTCTCATCAACTATAGTATTGTTTACTGATATTTTTGTATTTCCAAATTTTTTTGTACAAAGCCAATATATACAAAATATGTTATTTGTACAATAATCATGAAACTAATTTTAGGATATTCAAAAAATCGAAAATCGATCCAATCCAAACCGAAAAAAATTGGATTGGATCAGAACGAATTTGAAAAAAATATAAACCGAATGGATGATTACATGATCAAACCGAAGAAATTGGATCAGATGAGTTTTTCTTCCAAAATCAATCTAATCCAGACCGCGAACACCCCTAATAAATAGTATGGTGCTGGGCAATTGCTTACTATTGCTACGGGCATATATAGTTTCACATCAAGGATGGGTTAATGTTTGGAAGATTCACGTTCTCTTTTAATGGTTTGAATTCAACCTCCCTCTTTTTTAGCTTGAATTTAAGGGTCGACATGATACAACATGACACGAATACAAATGCACTCAACACAAATATGATATAGGTTTCAAATCGGGTTAAAATCTTTTACATGAACTGTAAGAACCTATATCACTAAATTATAAATTTAAATAACTTAATTATGATTTAAGAAATAATTCCATAATTGAATTTGGATAAATAGGGAAAGAGCATAATAATTAATATTAAGCCACTTGTCAGAATGAAAGTGTAAACACCGGGTATTTCACTGTGTAAATGGATACCGGCGAAGAAACTCAAAAAATAAAAATAAAAATATGAATATTACTAGAAAAATATCTAGGTTAAGAATATCAAGTTTGGGGTAAAAATAATGAGCGGTGATGTTAGTACTAATACCGACTATTTCTCAGTAGAAAATACAAACCGAAAAAGTGTTTCGAAAAATTATAATAAAATATGATAATTCTTGAAAAAAATGTCTAGGATAAGAATATAAAGTTTGAAAGAAAAATAATAAGTGTAGCTATTAGAACTAATATCGAGTGTTTAAGTGTGTGCCACTATTAATAGGTGGGCACTAAACCTTAGGTCAGAATACAACACTCTCCTATATAGCTTCATGGCTGTCACCTTTAACTCCACTTGAAAGACTAAGTTTTTCTTCATTAAAAAACTTAAGACTTCACTTTTCTTCTTGAATATCATTTTCCGTCATTGTGCATACTTGTTAGCAAGCATTGGATGAAGGGAAAAAGTATTCTCTTGAGAATATGGGTTCTGTTTGGGAGTGTTTTGAGGGTTGTCCACCATCTTTGAAGGAGTTAGAGCTTATTACACCTTCCTTGAAGTTCCAAGGAGCGACCTTGTGAAACAAAGAATCGAGTTTGAGGGCTATAAATTCGTGCATCTAGTAGGGCAGAACCAAAAGATAGCTTTGTGACCTTGGAAGCAATCTATTTCTCTGTTTTTGGAGCTTGGGTACCTTCTACACCCTTTTTTCCTTAAGTTTTCATAGCAAGAAGTAATGTTTAAGCATGTAACAAGAGAAAGCTAGGTAACCTAAGTTTAAACTAGTAAGAACACACTTAAAGATGCATGCTTGGACCACTCTAGATGTTAAAAATCAAAGCTTGGATGGATATCTTCGCGAAAATGCAAAACTGCATGTTGTTGCAAAATATCCGGATATTAATATTCGAATATGGATATTCGGATATGGCTGAAGGATATCCGGATATGTCTCCGAGGAATATTGGGATATTTTGGGATTTTCGTGTTCTGTGTTGTTTTGTCCAAACAGAACCGTGTATGATGAATTAGAATCCTTTAATGGTTAATGTGAGCCTTTGTAATAATTTAACTAAGTCAGAAACCAAGTGGGTGAATGCTTATAGCTTTGAGAAAGGCCTTCAGGCATGAAATGAAAAAGAAAACGTAGTCCATTTAACTTGAGATTTCAGGACATAATTATTGATGATATTTCTGGTATAAACAAACTGTGACTTTGCTGTTTGGTGACCTGTGGATTGTTGTGTGGGCTTCTAGCTTGATATTACTACTTGATAGGTAAGTTTCATGTTCTCAGGGTTAATCCTTATTTGTTCCACCATACTCCAAGAGGGGGATGGTAGTTTTATATAGTATATGTGCTTATCTGTTATTTGAGCTGATGAAATGATGCACTCTTATATATGTATATTATGTGGTGTATTACACACAAGATGGTAATACTTAAGTGTAGTCTGGAGATGCACAAGAGTCATATTCCCTAAGTGTGGGTATAAGGTAGGTTCCCTATGCTTTATGTGTGAAGCAGACGAGCGTAAATCATGCGTTCTCTGGCGAGTAGACTTGTTAGCACACTTCCATGATACATACATACATATATATATATATATATATATATATATGTTGTTGCATCATGTAATTATATTATTACTGTTAAACTGTTATTTTGAACTGAGGTTGGGGCAGAGGAACTCTTCGAGAACCCTTGGTTACTGAGATTTATGTTTAAAGATCTTACCTCGTGTGGGGCATATTTTCAGGTGTAGATGTAACACCCCGTGTGCACCCGGTGTATTAAACATATAAATTGCAATAATCACAGCTTAATAAATGCGGAAGCTAAAATTTTCCAATTATGAACATTATCAAATCAACCAAGTGGATTTACTTATCTTGTATGTAAATTGCAATAAATAACAACACTGAATAACCTCATAATATAAATAATGTATCAAGTCATGGAACTACAACCCATAGACCAGACATGTCCTGATACAATATTACAACTCCAGTATGAAATAAACACAACTTATTCAAATGTGGCATGAACAATCCCATGCTCACAAAATAATGCAACATAATCAACAAGTCATGTCTCAAATACAATAGCCACAAAACATAACAACAATGCATAAATCATAATAGTATGGCAAGGTGCATGCATGATCTCAACTCAACTCTAGCCTCCTGCCACTAGAGGTCTCAACCCCAAAAGTACCTATACCTGGAAATATGCCCCACACGGGGTGAGATCTCTAACGAGAAATTTTAGTAAGACAAGGGGTCCTCAAGGATCTCTCAACTCCAAGTTCACTTACATGTGCAATATAAGTTCAAAAATGATAACAATAGTATAATAGAAAAATCTGTGCAATGCAACATATTTCCATGTCATGTGTGTATTGTAACACCCCGTGTATACCCGGTTTGTTATCATATTACAGTATTAAGCGCATCTCAATTAAATGCGGAATCTAAATTTTTCTTTTCGATTATGACGTCATTATTATTAACCAAGTTGATTACTTAATCCTTTTTCAAAACATTGCCTGCATGTAAATTGCAATAAAAGCTAACTGAATAACCTCATATAATATATGTGTATCTAACCACGGAACTACAACACGCAATCCGGACAAAATCCTGATTCATTATACAACACGAGTTTAAATAAACAAAACATAACCAATGTGGCATGGACAACCCCCATTCTCACCAAATAAGGCAACAAGGTCCAACAAAGTCACATCTCAAATAACAATATAATGACAATAAAACCTAATCAGCATCCAAGTATATCAACAAAACTATGCGTGCATTAGTCAACTAAGCTCCGACCTCCTGCCGCACGAGGTATCAACCCCTGAGGTACCTGAACCTGAAAATGTGCCCCAAACGTGGGGTGAGATCTCTAAAAAGAAATCTCAGTAAGACAAAGGGTTCTCCAGGACTCTTCCGCCCCAAGCTCACTTACAAGTATAAATATAAGTTCGAAAACAGTAATTACAATGCATGTTCATGTTAAAACAATTAAATCATGACAACATATTTCTTGCTCAACGAGCCAAGTACTACAACTCATTAGTCATGTGATGTATGCAAATGCGGTTCGACTGGCCAAGGAACAAGATAGGGTTTATGCATGTCTACGACTTATCTAAACATAAAGGTCGCAGCCTTATGCCTTGCACACCAGGGTCGCAGACTGATCGTGTAAGTACTCAACATCAACTTCATATTTTACATCAACAGTTATTTCAACATATCCCAGGCATATATCAATGCATATATCATTTCTCAATAAAGCATACATGCATATGAACCACCCTTCCATGGAGGTCGGTGGAACAAGCAATAGATTAATCCGAGGACATGAAAGCTTACCTCGCAAGCTAACAATCCAAGCCAAAGTCCACACTAGCCCAAGGTCCACAAATAGCGCCCTCACAGTCTGTTTGTAAGAGAAATAATCATTATTTTTCATAGCCCAACATTTTTACTAAGTGTTTAAGGCTTTCCAACTTGTTTTTAACTGATTTTAGGCTGATTTTGCAGGAGGTATTCGAATACTCCTCGATGAGTATCTGAATACTCCAAGTCTCCAGAAAGTATCCGAATACATTCACTAAGGTATTCAAATACCACATAGTATCCAAATACTTTTACCACAGTATTCGAATACTTCCACTAAGGTATCCGAATACTTTTCTTTCCAGAAAAGTATCCCAATACTCCTTCAAGAGTATTCGACTACCTGCTGATGAGTATTCGAATACTCCACGAAAAGTATTCGAATACTTATCGGACAGAATGCAGAAAATCGAGCAGTTTGCTGCATAACACTATTTTAAGGGTCCAAACACAATTTGGAGTCCAATAACACCTCAAACAGATGTTCATTTATACATTTTAAACATAGATTATCAGTCTTTAACTCAAATAATCAAAGTTTCTCTTTTTAATGAATAATCAAGCTAAAATCATGAATATACAAGGGAGGTGATCATGGTATACCTCAAGCTTCAAAAACTCAGAAAATGGGACTGACTTGGAGCCTCCAACACAGCTCCAAGGTTCTGACTTTGCCAAGCCACGAATTTGGCACACAAGCTTGGTCTTTTACACTTAAAGATGGCTTCTTGAAGCCTTCACAAACCAAGACAAATGCTCCCACACACCTCAACAAGTAAGAACATCCCTTAGTCCCCATAAACAGTAACCACCACTCAGCAAAGGCCAGACTTTCACTCTCTCAATGCACCCCACTAAGTGTTTACAAGGTTAGAGATGAATAATCCCTCATAAACATGGTGTCTTGAGGAATTTTTCATGGAGGAAGATGAAAGTGTCAAGAGGGCAGAAGGTGGCAGCAACCAAAGGTTCAGAAAACTCTACGTGGGAAATGCTACAATCTGACCTAGGGCTTTGTGCCACTAAGTATAAATAGTCCACTTAATTAATCGTCGATATTAGTACTAATAGCTATGCTAATATTTTAATCCCAAACTTTGGATTCTGAACCTAGCCAGTTTTTTAGGATTTGTCATATTTTTATTTTATTTTTTGCAGCACTTTGCCCGTACGCACTTTTACGTAGCCGGTATCAGTCTTGACATCAGTTCTCATAATTTCGACTCCAAACTTGTTATGTCCGTCCTAAATATTATTCTAGTAATATATACATACTCTTCATAATTTTCTGGAATACTTCACCGGTACGCACTTATACCGTGAAGCAGAACCGGTATCTGCACTTTTCGTCAGAAAAACGACTTTCAACATTATTAAGCCCTTATATTAATTATCCAAGTCTTTCCATATTTATCCTACGTCAATTATGAAATTATTTCATAAAATCATATTTAAATTAATTAAATTCCTAAATTAACGGTGCGGGTTCTTATATGTATGCATTCTATTAGCCAGAGAATAAAAGGTATGGATTACATACGTTTACAACCCATTCATGTTCCTGTTAAAACAATTAAAACAATTAAATCATGTTCATGTTCATGTTAAATCGTGCTGCTGCAGCCTTATCTTATCCCTAAATTCTTGGGCTGTTGGCACTTAATTGGATAAGATCTTGATCTTCTTGAATTTCTTGATTTTCTTGTGCCAATATTGTTGTGGACTAGGTACGAGTTTGTTGTCCTTGATCCTTGCGATTTTAGGATAAGAATCAGTTTTCAAGAATGACCTTGATCCTTACTTGTTGGTGTCTTATCCAATTGTTGGGGAATAACTAACTTTTGAATTTTGAAATTCAATTGTTCTCTTGTCCACGCTGTCATGTTGTAGTCATTGCTATATCATTACTTCGTCAGCTTCTCTGCTACAGCATTCTGACGTCAACTTTTTCTGCAAAGACAAATACTCAACAAGTCATCTTTTCTTATACAAAATCAAGGAATATTGTCTCATTTTCCATACTTAGTCATCTCAAAGCACTTAATCATAAATATACAACATTTAGCTTAATTATCATGCAAACAAGACACCTTATATGGAATTTATGCAGCAAATTCATCGTAAAAATACCAAATTAACTCTCATTTAGGAGAGTTAACAAATCTTCACTAGAATCTCTAGTCATATCTTTGATCCAATCCTTCAAATCTTCCCCTTTTTATTTAATGAAAAAATTTCCTTAAAAATATTCAAACGAAGATTTGATAAGATCTTGAATGATTCAGAAATCCAAAGCAATCTACTTGATTTCTCCAATTTATCTCTTTATTGAGCTGAAATTTACTGCAAAATATAAGAAATCTTATGAGAATATTATTGAAAAGAAAATAACAATTTAATTATAATTCTCATAACTTTTGATTACTTTTGAATCAATTTCATGCTCATATTAACCCTTAATACATAGTAAATTGGAGACTCATCAGGAGGCAACCCTTTAATGCCCCAAAATAGAACCCCTAACCTCACAAGAACACTCTTCCCACTCCTCCAATGCTTACTAACAAGTATCCACAATGATGGAAGGGGATATTCAAGAAGAAAGGTGAAGTCTTGGGTGTAGAAGTGAAGAAAAACTCAACTTTTCCAATGGAGTAAAAGGTAGCAGCCAAGAGCTACGTAGGAAATGCACATTTCTGACCTAGGTTAATGTGCCACTCTATTTACATCGGTGTGCCCACTAATCAACAGTATTAGTTCTAATAGCTCTCATAATTATTTTTCTACCAAACTTAATAATTTGAGCCTAGATATTCTTCTACGAATTAAAATATTTTTCTTATAATTTTTTGCAATACTTTATCGGTACACACTAGATATTTTTCTAGAGATTTAAGCGTTATTTGTCCTTTTCGATAATTATTCTAATCTTTCTATATTTATTCAAAGTCAATTATAGAATTATTTCTTAATTTCATAATTAAATCATTTAAATTCCTAATTTAACGATGCGAGTTCTTACAGGTTGGATACTTGGATCCTAATGTGGTGCGTCACATACTTAATTTATTTTGGGTCTCACTTTTGTTGCATATTTACATTTGCACCCATCACTTTTTTATTTGCGCTTTTGAAAAGTTATTTCAATAATAATTAGCCTTTTCTACCTAATTAACCCTTTTAATTGTACATTAATTCTCCAATTAATGTTACTTAATTTCGTAAACAATTATTAGGTAGAGATAGTTCAGTATACATCAACAATCAAAGCATTTTATCAAATTTTTAGTTATGCACAACATGTTCAAGCCAACCACTAGTTTTAACTATGATATTTCACAAACCTTCTACATACTATAGTATAAAAAAATTATTTAAATTAAAATTACTTTTTAAGATTACTTGGAAATATAATTACATGATACACATTCATATTATTTTAGGGAAAATTTTACTTTCATCCACTGTGATTTTATGATTTATCATTTGACCCCCTATGATTTTAAACTTCTTACTTAGACCCATTGTGGTTAAATAATTTATCATTTATCCTCCTGTAGTTTCAAATTTCCACTTACAATCATTGTGGTTACAAAATATATCACTTAGACCTTTTGACAAAAATGCAAATCAAATATTATTTTATTTTATCTAAATTTTACCCGATATCGTTATAAAATTATCTTTAAAAATGGAATATCTTATTTTGATAATACATGTTTAATTCATCTTAAATAATATATTTTTAATTTTTAAATATATTTATAAAATAAATAAAAATAATATAATTTATAAATTAATTATAAAAGAAATAACTTGAAATATTATTTAATTTAATATTTAATTATTAATTTTGTTTGATAATATCATAATTGTATAAAATAAGTTTAAAAAAAGCACATACTTTTATAATTATAAGAACACAAAGTGTCTAAGTGATATATTTTGTAATCACGATAAATATAACCGAAAATTTGAAATCAGGGGAAGTTAAATGATAAATTATTTAACTACAATGGATTTGACTTATACCTTGCATTTAGATGAAGCCTCTTGCGGGTGGTGCGGCCAACGGCCGCCCGACAGGGTCCCGCTTCCCATTTAGCGAGCAGAGATCCTACCACCTATGAAGCACCGACACTTCAAAATCCTTGACGTATCGTGTCCGACACTTTCTGACACTCACCGATACTCCGACACTTCTCGACACTTCAATACTCGTTGCAAAGACTCAAAAAAGGTTCGAAGGTTACGTTACGTTGCATTTTATGTTCCAACTATTAGATTCGTTGCATTACGATTACTATTTTATTGAGTTTAATATAAACATTTAGAATATCTTATATTTCTTTACAAAATTGATAGGTATTATAAGTTTAACTTTATTTTTTTATTAAATTATTGAATATTAAATATAATATACACTACATAAATTAAAAATATTGTATAATATCAAAACGTGTCCTAACGTGTCTGTTAGAAATATATTGTATAATTAGGGTTTCCTTATTTCTTATGTAATTAGGGTTTCCTTATTCCTTATGTCATTAGTGTTTCCTTATTTCTTTTGTATTAGGTTTGGGCTTAGCCCATTAGAGTGTCTATATATTGTAAATGCTTCTTCATATCAATACACACAATATTATTTTCAATATTCCTCTTTTCTCTCTCGTTATTCAACATGGTATCAGAGCAGCTGGAGGTTGTGCACTGGAAGGTAACTCTGAAGCAGAGGTACTAGAGAAAGCCTGAACAACATGAGCATTCCGAGGAGGAGGTGGCCTGCCATGAAGCTTCCAACAGCGGTCAACAGTATGATTGGTCTGATGACAAAGAGTGCATAAGAGCTTTCCTTTAGAGAATCGACGTCCACGACCATACCCTTGAGCAGCAACAGCGGAAGAGTCAACAGAATCTTCTCGACGTCCACGACTATATCCTTGACCAGCAAAAGCGGAAGAGTCAACAAAATCTTCTCTACGTCCACGACCATACCCATGAGCAGCAAGAGCGGAAGAGTCAACAGAATCCACTGGGGGCATAGGCATCATAGGAGGTGCTGATGACGGAGAGGGCTTAGAGGGAATTCTAAGCAAGGTAGACATCACAGAATCCAATGTAGGAACTGTAGCAGATCCTAAAATTTGATCCCGATTGGCAGAAAAATGGTCAGGCAAACCATATAAAATGAACAACATAAACAGTGTATTACGTTGTTCCTGTTCCTTAGAAACATCACCAGTGAGAGGCAGAAGTTCATTAAGATCATGTAGTAGACTCTGAGCTTTCCCCAAATATTCAGTCATAGGACAATTGAAGTCTCGAGGAGCAAAGGTAGTCATCAATTTCTGACACACACCATAGAGTCTCTGGGTATCATTGGTGTACAGTGCTTTTGCCTGACTCCAAATAGCTTCACAAGTAACAGCAGGTCAAAAGATCTGTTTGATAGACGGATGAAGAGTAGCTTTAATGAGACTACACAACTGAGCATCAATCATCTTCCACCGTGTGCGCTCTTTTTCCGCCACAGATTCAGCCTTAGTGGTGAGATGGGATGTATAATTCTGCCCATCCAACCAAAGTTGCAGATCGGAAGACCAAGTATCATAGTTGGACCCATCCAATTTATCCACACTCAACGGAGCAAGGATATAATTGGAAAAAAATAGTAGACTCCGACTTTTGTCCAGCCGGAGTCCCAAGACCAGAAACATTGGACAGAGGAGAGTCCATAATCAAAGAAAAATAAGAAAGAACAGATCGTACAACCTGTCCTTTTCTTCATGGAGATCTTGAGGAAGAAATTTATATGGAGCAACCTCCTGGATTTGATGCTCAGGGGGAGTCTGGTCTTGTTTGTCGTCTTTGTAAGTCTCTCTATGGCCTCAAACAATCTCCAAGAGCTTGGTTTGGTAAATTTAGCAGTGTTGTTCAACAATTTGGCATGACTCAGAGTTCAGCTGATCACTCTCTCTCTTTTATCGTCATTCTGCTTCTGGATCTATTTATCTGGTGGTATATGTGGATGATATTGCCATAACAGGCAGTGATCAGCATGTGATCACTCAATTGAAACAATATTTATGTCATCATTTTCAGACTAAGGATCTTGGGAAACTTCGATACTTCTTGGGAATCGAGGTGGCCCAATCTAAAACTGGTGTTGTGATATCTCAGAGGAAATATGCTCTGGATATTCTTGAAGAAACTGCTCTGTTGAATTCAAAGTCTGTTGATACTCCTATGGATCCAAGTATCAAGCTTCTACCAAATCAGGGGGAGTCATTTTCAGATCCTGAGCAGTATAGAAGATTGGTTGGAAAATTGAACTACCTCACAGTCACTCGGCCTGATATTTCCTTTGCAGTTAGTGTTGTCAGTCAATTTCTTAACTCTCCATGTCAAGAACATTGGAATGCAGTCATCCGTATCCTTAAGTATATCAAGGCATCTCCAGGAAAAGGCCTTGAATATGAAGATAAAGGTCATGATAAAGTTGTTGGGTACTGTGATGCTGATTGGGCTGGTTGTCCAACTGATAGGAGATCTACTTATGGGTATTGTGTCTTTGTTGGAGGTAACTTGATTTCCTGGAAAAGTAAGAAACAAAGCGTAGTTGGCAGATGAAGTGCTGAAGCAGAATACCGCTCCATGGCAACTACTACTTGCGAGCTCATCTGGCTTAAACACCTTCTCAGAGAGCTTAAGTTTGGAGATACTAGACATGCAACTCTCATTTGTGATAATCAAGCAGCTCTACACATTTCATCAAATCTAGTGTTTCATGAAAGAACCAAGCATATAGAAATAGATTGTCACTTTTTTCGAGAAAAGCTTCTTGCTGGTGAAATTAAAACTAGCTTTGTACCCTCTAATGAGCAATTAGCAGATGTGTTTACAAAATCTTTGAGGGGCCCTCGAATAGAATTTATATGTAACAAGCTTGGTGCAATGCAGCATACAAGTTCCAAAATCTTTGAGGGGCCCTCAAGGATCTCTCCATCCCAAACTCACTTACATGTGCAATACAAGTTCCAAAATAGTATAATAATATCATTTCCAAAATCTGTGCAATGCAGCATATATCCATGTCATGTGTGTAATAATCCTACTGGCTAGAGAATAAAAATGTAGGGATTACATACGTCTGCAACCTACAGTACAAGGAACACCGCTTATACCTCACCCACAAAGTTGTCGTCTTGTATGTCTCCACATACTCAGGATTACCGTGTAGGTGGTACACCACATACATATTATATGGCACTTGCACTCAATAAAATAGCTTAATAGCATTTCAGTAATCATCACACAATTTCATAAAAATACATCATGCATATAAATCATCCCTCCATGAGGTATGGTGGAACCAATAATGGGCAAAATCGAGGGCACAAAAGCTTACCTGTGGTGCCAAAATCTCTATCCAAAGGCTCGATAAAAACAGACAACCCAACAGTCTCACCATAAGTCAATTGCAATTTGTTCGTTATGAATACACAATTTAATATTCAGAAATCTTAATTTCATAACCATTAAACAACGTCTTCTCTTTTGTTTTCATCCTTTCAAATTCATTATTATTAAGTATTAAGTCCCGCTATTAAAGGTATTAATGTTTCCCAACAGTAATACTGACTTCCTAGGGCATCATGCCCCAATGGGAACTTTTCCTCGCATTAAAACTGGTTTTTGGTCATTCTGACAAGGGTAATCTATTACCATAAAGGGGGTAATCGATTACTGCACATGGTAACCGACTACCAAAAACAGAGTAATCGATTACTACACATGGTAACCGATTACCAAAAACATGGTAATCGATTATTGCACATGGTAAACGATTACCATACGAAAGGTAATCGATTACCACGCAGACAGAATAGAATTCTACAGAATTTTTTTGCATAATCCGCGACCCACAAGCTTCCCCAAGGTTCGACTTTTCACCAAAATAGATGTTCAAAAATATTTAACTTGCATAGATTAACAACTCTTAACTTGAATAATCAAAGTTCCCTCTTTTAGTGACTTAAACAAGCTAAAATCATGGATTTTCAAAGGAAGTGATCATGGTCTACCTATGGAGTCTTGAACTCAGAAGAAATGAGGTGGCTTGGAGCTTTATATACCACTCCACACTACTGCCATTGTAGAGCCGCGAAAATGAGCAACAAGCTAGGTCCTTTCTCTATCAAAATGGCTTCTTGAAGCTTTAAATGCCAACAAGCTTTAAGTCCTCTCCTGATTATTCAAAGTCAATTATGAAATTATTTTTTAAACTCATAATTAATTATTTAAATTCTTAATTTAACAGTGCGGGTTCTTACAGAACACTTCACCGATACACATTTTATACATAGTCAGTATTAGTTCTGACATCACTGCTCATTATTTTTACCCCAAACCTGATATCCTTGACCTAGATATTTTTCTAGGAATATTTATATTTTTATTATAATTTTTCGAAATACCTTATCGGTACACATTTATACCATGAAGCAGAACCGGTATTTGCACTTTTCCTAAGAAAAGCGATTTAAGCATTATTTGTCCTTCTCGATAATTATTCTAATCTTTCTATATTTATCCAAGGTCAATTATGGAATTATTTCATAAATTCATAATTAAATTATTTAAATTTCTAATTTAACAGTGCGGGTTCTTACAGTAGACATCCATGAGATGGATACTTCCCGAGGCAAGAGGCTGGAGCAGAGTTGATTTATATGCATACTTTATTTATATAATTTGGATATGATTATTGTACCTGAGATATGACTATTATGCTTATGTTATATTTATTGTGAGCATGAGGATTGTCCATGCCTTATTTGATAATTGTGTTTTGTTGGACATGTATGTTTTGTATACGCCATAAGATATGGACATTGGTAATGACTACGTGATATAACTTCACGACTTAGTATTTATTTTTGATATGGAGGCATTTCAAGAATTTTATTGTGGTTTTGCAATTACATAAAGATATAGATGAACTTTTATTTTGTCATGTTAATATGGAAAAAGTAATCCTGCGTGTCTTATAACTTTATTTATTTTAGCTTCCATATTTAATTGAGCTGCACTTAATACCTTAATATGATAACAATAAGGATGCATATGGGGTGTTAGATTGAACACTACCCACTTATTTTGCAGGTGAATATAACACAAAATGAATAACTTATAAACTAATGATGTGTCGCTTATTATGCGGGTTGATATGACACGACACAACAAGAATAACCTGTTAACCCCAAACTTTGTTACTTATTATACAAGTTTAAACGACACGATAAGAATTGAATAACCTGTTTACAACATGACACAATACAAATAACATTTAATGAGGGTAATTTTGGGTTCGCGGTTAAGTGCTATGACATGAATTTTTTTTGACTAGTTTTTGTCATCATAAACACAACACAAATTTAAAAACAGACTGATTTGAACACAAATTTCCCGTGTTGTGTCAATAGATCGTGTTAAAAATTGTCACCCCTACTTGAAATGCTTCCTTTTTAATGCAACATATTTATCCTCTTGTCTATTTTATATTTATATACTCACTTTTTTCTTTGTTCAACATACTTCTATTTTAATGCAACATACTTCTATTTTATATTTATTTACAGGTAGCGATATATGGTTATGAGACTCTTGCGCTAAATCCACCTCATGCTTATAACACCTTGTAGTTTTAAAATACTTAATTATAGTTAAAATATTGGTTAGAGGGTTTATTTAGTAAAAATCTTGAAATCCGGGTAAAAATACACACGAAGGGTAAAATGATAATTTGGCAAACACCTAACCTTAGTCTGTGAGATGATAAAATTATATTTAATTTGGTGAAACTAATGATGGAAATGGATTCAAAACAAAATTTGGAGTGGATAGACACTTTTTGAAAAACATTAATGAATAGTGGTCGTTCCCGGAGTGGGAACGACATTCAGCAGGACGTTCCCATGGTGGGAACTATAACACCTCACATTTTTAAGTTTAAATATTAATATGTTAAATGAGAATTAAAGGAAATGATTAGTGAAAATCCTGAAAAGAAGGTCAAAATACGTAAAACGATAAATTGATAAATTGTTGTTAACCTTGTTACCAATTAATTTTACTTAGTATAAACTAAAGGATGTAGAGGAAATATAAACAAATGATGTATTATGGTACCCAAGTAGGTGATGAAATCCGTTGGCCTTGCTTCATTAGATGGTAAGGGAATTTAATAGTCTATATAAACAAAAGAATAAAGTGAAATCCTTAGTGTTAAACAAAGTTAAGGTCCTTAGTGTTCATAACATCCAAGTCGGTTCTCTTTAGTCCCAAAATATCAAAGTAGGTAATCACTTTGTTCCTCCAAGCGGTGGAATTTAATAAGCCAAGGGTGCAACCTTGTGTCAAGCGTGGAACAACAAGGAAAGAAGAATAAAAAAATAAAGTGAGGTCCTTGTGCCAAGCGTGGACCAAAAAGAAAGAAGTAAAAAGCTTAAATCCTTGTCATGATTAAATCCTTGTCATGCTTAAACAATCAAGTCGGTCCTCTTTTTCTTACCCCCAACATGACCGCCTATAGCTTTCCTTTCCTTCTTTTCATATGGCCAAGAGAATTCTGATTGCTTAAAACATCAAGTCGATTTTCATCTTGTTCAAAGCATCAAGCAGCTGAAAGTTTGCTTCTCAACTGTACAACCAAGGAGACCTTAAGCAGCTCAATCCTTTCTTCTAAAACCGTAGCAGCCCAAGAGAGTTAAGAGGAGCTTGTGAGTATTTTCTTGTCCCTAAAATGCTTAATACTTTGAGGAAAAGAATCCTTGTGTTCTTGTGGTCATAATCTTGTATTTTCCTATTCTTGATAAGTGGTAAAAAATGAGTTTTCAATCATATATCATGTGCACCAAGGGACTGACTTTGGAAGGAGTTTCATTTAAATATGTTA
Organism: Gastrolobium bilobum; assembly: GCF_033153095.1. Classification (NCBI taxonomy): domain Eukaryota; kingdom Viridiplantae; phylum Streptophyta; class Magnoliopsida; order Fabales; family Fabaceae; genus Gastrolobium; species Gastrolobium bilobum. Next base: position 45,221 of record NW_026895672.1, on the reverse strand, counting down.
TGGCTTGATGGTTGATGAATCCCTTGGATTGAAGTACAAAAACATGGTTATATTTGAAAGAAAATCATGGACTTTGAAATAGGTCATTTCGGCCAAGAGGAGAAAATTGTGTAAACAATATGTTAATAAAATTATAGGTGGAAGTGGATGTTGGTTTCTATAAGTTTAGATGATGTTATGAAGTGTATATTAAGTGATATAAGTGGTCAAGTCATAAGTGAGTTGGTAGAAAATTAAATGAAAACTAATTTAAGTGTATGCGACGTGCTTTTGGACCTAGAAGAAATAATTGAGAAAATGATATTTTGACATTTTTCGTATTCTGACAGAAGTGTCGCGTATTGACGATTCCTACATGGTTGTTGTAAGTTGCCGTACGTTGATTTGAACCCCGAATCGTGAGCTCGGTGGATTGCCCTTGGTCCTGGATCAAGTGGGATTGAGGTGAGTAATTAGGACCATGCTTGTAGAATTAGTAGCCCGCATATGTTCTTATGAACAATAATTAATTAAGAATGTCCTCTATGTAGGCATTTCTGTTGTATAATGAGCTCAAGAAATACTGTTTTGGAGCTAAGTGAAGAGGCTTATTGAGGTAACCTCTTGGTATTGGGATTTGATCCCCTTGTGTGTTTCACCATGCCCGTTGAGGGTGATGGTAGGAAATGTATATGATTAGTGTAGAATAACATGATCATGCATTTAGTATGTATGCTGGTACATAGGTACCGAGTCTCTGGCCAGTAGACAGTTTTGCCTTCGGGTGTTTCGGACTTCCACTGGATAGGTCTCCGAGAGGGAGTTCCAATTGACCTAGGGTCGTGGTATGTGATCCGGATAGGAGCACACTAGGAAGTCTCGGGTGTATGCGGATGGGAGGGGTACCTTGGTTGATGTTCTAGGAACACGCCTTGGATGAGACCCATAGGCTTATATGCCGAGGACGTTGCGTGGTATTGGTAGCTACCATTCTAGCTTCGTCGTATTTTGCATCCTATGATCCCCGTCTTCTCTAAGTCCCTTGTTGTATCCTGTTTTCAAGAAGTTATTTATATTATTTATATGCATCGAAGTGAGCCATTGGGCGGAGTATTCTCCAGAACCTCTGGGTTATTGAGATATATTTGTATATCTCACCCCGTCTTGGGGGCTTTATTTCAGGAGGTAGCAGTGGTGCAGGAGCGACGGGCAAGAAGCGCGCAGGATGATTAGTTGGAGTATTTGCAGTATTTTGCATTTTGGTGGCCACTGGGCCTAGGCTAGACTTAGGTCATGAACATTCCATATGTATGTAGGATGAGATTCATGTCATTTTGCATAAGTCTAGTACACATGTCATTTTGAGGTTTTTACATTATGTTGTATTTGAAGACTTTAAGTTGTAAAGTGTAATATGCATGTGGAGATTGTAAACTGTACCTGAATACTTGATGCAATATGTAAGCATGTAATATGATGGAAGGACAATAGGCCTATTTTAGGAATATGATGATGTGAATGCTTAGAAAATGCATGTAAATGGACTTTGATGATTGAAACGTATTAAGTATTAATCAAGTGAGCAGTATGATATAAATCGTGTATTAACTATAAACTGAGTTGGGTTGTAAGTACCCCAAGGAATTGTTGGTCCTTGTGTGTGCCACCCACTGATTATTAGGTACTATTTGAGGTCATAGGCCACTTGTACAAAATTGGGAAACGTTGGAAAAACAAAGGAAACTCTGGCGAAATTTCTAGGAAATTGACAGTTTTTAGGTAAACTTTGGGAGAGCACATCTCCCTCCACAGAGGTCCGATAGGAACGTTCCATACGCTGTTTTGAAGCTTGAGATGTCCTCTAGCTTATGGTAAAGTTTGGCATAATTATAGGTTGGAAGTCGTCCTTGAGAAGGCTGTGAGAACAGACTGCTCATTTGCTTACTGCACTTGTGGCAGTTCTGGATCAGTTTTGGGAATTTTATTCCCGCTTCATTTCTTAGTCAAATTAAGTGTAGAATATATCAAATTGAAGTTTTAGGTGTCTAGTTTGTTGTATAAAATTTTTAGAGAAATTGGGTGAGTTTATTTTCTGTAGTAATTCGTGGAGTGAGAGACATTTGGAGCTGTTTTGGCGTTGGTTGGCAGTTTTGCTTGTCCCACTTCAAACGGCGATATCCGGAGCAAACGAGCTCAAAATGACTCGTGTAATGGCTCATTAGAAAGGTATTTAAGTAAGAAAAAAATATAGCTAAAGATGGAGGTCTGGTTTTGTGCGGTGTGTCCGCAGAAAAATAATTACCGAACCATGTTCGGATAGGTAGAAAACGTAAGATTGAGGAATTGGCTAAGTGGGTTTATGGGAACCCCTTAGTGTCTTGTATTAAGTAAAATAAGATATAAAAATAGTTTAAACAAGTATTCCGCAAGATTTTACAGTTATGGTCACAACTTTTATTTATTACGCGTTTTACGGTTTTAAATGCTCGCGTAATAAATGGAAAAAGTTTACTCGCATTTTATAAATGAATTGCTGTGATTGTAATTGCGCTTAATATCATAATTAATGTTAACAATATCGGTGTACAACGGGCTATTACAGGAATGATATTCAGTAAGTTGTTCCCAAAGGGGAAACAACGTTTCCAAAGTAGGAACAATATTTAGTAAGTTGTCCCCAAAGGGAGGAACAGAGTTATCATGGAGGGAACGACGTTCCTAGGTTGGGAACGTCATATAGTTATTTTTGGGAGAAAAATATAGTTTGGAAAAATTTATCGGAAATCCAAATATAATGTTGAGGGTAATTATTAAATCACTTTGGTGAATGTTAAAATGATGATTTGATGATTAGAACATAAATTAATTGGATGATTTGAGAGTTAATTGAAGATTAGTGGTGTGATTGAGTGATTTTAAATGAGGTGGCACTTGTGGGGCCTACCTCACTTAAGTGGGATATTAGGGCACATGACAAGTAGTGAGAGTGCATCATCTTCCTCACTTTCTCCTTCAAAAATCGCAGCCCCCTTCCACCATTGAAGAAAAGAGTTAAAACTTGAGAAATTCATAACTCAAGCTACACTCAACGAAATCGAACGATTCCAAAGCCAAACTTGTGTGAAATTTTGAGAGGAACACATTTCTACCCTTATTTTCAAGTGGGGAGCACTGTGTGAAGAGATCCTCCCCAAATAAAGTGACGGTTTTGAAGTTTTGGTGGGCCATTGGAGGCGGCTTGACTTGCTTTGATGCTTGAAAACACATCCTAGGAGTCCTTGGAGATCATTTGTGGTAAGTACTCCAACTCTTGACTTGATTTGATGATGGATTGAAAATGGGTATAAATCTTGAATATGTGAGTTGATCGAAGTAATAAAAATTATTATGATGAAGTTTGGTAACTTAGACAAATTTGGATGGATGAACTAGGAGTTCTTGAAAGAAACAAGGTGTTGAGGAACGGTGTAAATGTGTTATGGATGCCTTGAATCATTAATAATAAGATAAAATGAGTGTATAATGCATATGAATTGAGTGGAAAACCTTGTCCCCCTTGATATGTATTTTTGGCCTAGAGGGAACAATTAGGGGAATATGATGCTAAGTGATAATGTATGGTAAATGAGAATTGTATTGGTGTTGAGAAAGGTTGTGTAACCATGGAGTTGATTGGGTGTGATTGAAACACATTGGGTAACATTTTGGGCCTTGTGGCCGAACCTATAGTGTGATGGAGGGATTGCAATGTTATTTGTTGTGCTTGTTAGACAAGTTAATTGATGATCATGTGTGTGCGACCATTGTAGGTGGCCTCCCTCGGACAAGATCGTAGAGGACTAACTCTTGAAGCTACCTAGTTTGGGAGCTTCTAACAGGTAATCCCTTGGTACTGCGGTTAATCCCCGTGTGAGCTCCACCATGCCCATTGGGGTAGTGGTTGGAAAGTTGTATATTCAATGATGTGATTATAACATGCTCATGCACACATATATATATATATATATATATATATATATATATATATATATATATATTAGGTACATAGAGTGTACCGTATCTCTGGCCAGTAGATAGATTGCCTTCAGGCGTTACGAACTTCCACTGGATAGGTCTCCATGAGGGAGTTCCAGTTGGCCTGGGGCCATAGAGCTGTGATCCTTTGAGGAGCACTCTAGGAATGTCTCGGGTGTATTGGATGGAGGGTGCTTTGGATGATGTTCTGGGAACACTTCCTTGGATGAGAACCCGTAGGCTATATGTCGAGGACAATAGGCCGGATGTCGCGTGGTTTTGGCTATGACCATTCCAGCTTCATCGTATGTTTACTCCCTATGCTTCCCTACTTCACTAAATCCCTTGATTTATCCCTTTTTGGTTATAATGATGCATTATTGATATTATATCTGAGTGAGCCATTGGGCGGAGTCATCTCCAGAACCTCTGGGTTACTGAGATATATTCGTATATCTCACCCCGTGTTTGGGGCATTATTTCAGGTAGTTGCAGGGGGACTGGAGCTGTGGGCAAGAGGCGCATCGGGTGAGCACTTGGAGATTGGATGATTTTTTGCATTTTGAGGCCACTTTTGGCATAGGCTGTTAGTATATAGATGTCCTAGAGACAATCTTTTGATTAGATTAGGACATATGTGGACCTTTTTATATTGTCGCAAATAAATAAAAGCACTCTTTATCCTGTTTCATATTTTGTCTCAATATTATAGTTAATATTTTATATGAGTAACTGGATGAACCCCTTGGAATAAAATAGGTATCTCTTGAGTATCTGTGATGAGATCACGATCATGAGGATTCAAGGATACTGGATGTTTATTCCTAATTTTATGTTCCTAGTCTAGAGACACTGAGAATGAGGATCAGTGATCTCGGGTAAGACTAGCACGACTTATCTACTTGTATTCGGATGCAAGGTAAAGACCTCATGAGCTGTAGATATGGAGATGTCTTAGCTAAAGTCGTGGGTGGACCTATAAGGGTATAGCTCGCACTGAACAGACCCACAAAGAGACTCTATGAGGAAATCTTACAAAGTATCATTAGAGCAGTCTCTTAATATTTGGGTATGTCTTTCCTTAGACCATAAGTTGTCACCTAGACTGTGTTCTAGAAGGCATATTTTGATTGAATACCTTATCTTCCTGAAACATGGAGACTCATAGGTATACTTTTGGGCATGTCCTGAAAGAGCACATGCCTAAGGTGATAAGCTGAAGGAATTCGTCAAATCTTTGTAAGGGATTAGGTTATCTGTAAACCGGAGAAATCGGGATGACATTTACAGGACTCAGAAATCTTTGCATAGTAAAAGAGATCATGAGATGATCTGCCTTTAGAGTCAGTAAATTGAAGATTCCCTATTTCGAATAAAGCTTACCCTAAACCCCAAGGGTTGATACGTTTCCTTGCCCTAGGTTTAATGAGAAGGTAACCGAGACGAAAGGAAATACATACGGTAATCAAATATGTATAATATGATGATTATGTCATTAACCTAACTAGCTCTGAGGCAACAAAGCATTGCTAGTGCTCTATGTTGTCATTAGATAGATTATGGGCTTGTTGGGCCCAAGCCCATTTATGTCAGTGGCTATGTTGGGCCTAATGGGTCACACACTAACACCTTATTGTCATGATGATATAGCATTAAAGGTATTGGGCCTAATAATGGTTGTTAGCCCAAAAACAAAGTTTGGAAGCCCACCGAAAAGGGAAAAGGGCGCATGGATCATGTAATGGGCTTGGATGGTCCAAGACATTACTAATTAATTTAATTAGTTAAATTAATTATCAAATATTTAATTTTTGAATTTTGAATTTGAATTTTGAATTTTGAATTTTGAATTTTGAATTTTGAATTTTGAAATTTGAATTTTGAAATTTGAAATTTGAAATTTGAAATTTGAATTTTGAAATTTGAATTTTGAATTTAGAATTTGAATTTTGAATTTAAATGTTTGAACGTTTGAATTGAAATGTTTGAATTCGAATTTGAATTGGCTATGAAAAGTTGTTTCATAACAAAAGGATAAGATAAGATCTTGTTGGAACAAATCCCTAGTATCAAGAGGAGATCTTTGATCACATCCAAGGCTGAATTTGGGGCGCCACTTTGGTTGTTGTGAGTGTCATCTTGTCAACCAAAGAAGCTCCAAATCATATTTGGTTTGTTGAGAGAATCAGTGGGCTAGTTGGTTCAAATTTGAATGCAACTACACAACGTATTTGGATTATTTTTGGGGTTGAATTGGGCACACCATATGACTTGCCATATGATGTTTGTTAAGTCAGATTTTTGTTAAGATATTGACTTGATATCGTGAGGATATGATAGGAGGTTGTTGGCAAGATTTGATTTTGCAACAACTCCATTTTTCCTCTCTATTGTGCGCTACTTATGGTCAGATTTTTAGAGAAAAATCTGATCCAATTTTGATAGTTCTCTCATCTCCTTTGGTCATCCTTTTGTTAGGTTTTTCTTAAGAGGTTTTGAAAAATAACCTAGCTATATATCATCAAATCCATGCGCCAATTTTGTGGAGTTTTAAGCTGAAAATTTCACTCTTCTAAACACCTTAACCTAGCCTTCTCCTTCACACATTGGACGCCTAGCAAGCTTTTGTGGTGATCAATTGGTGGCTTTTCAAGAAGAGTTCTTGCATCTTGACGTGGGTTGTGTAGATCAACGTTAAAGGGTTTGAACCCTTCAAACCTTACACTAATCTCCTTGGTGTTTGAATCATAAACAAAGGTAACATCATGCTGTCTTAAAGCATGAGTCTTGATGGCATGTGTGATTCCGCATGAAAATTTTTGTTTTTCCCTCTCTCATGCTTCGGCCTTCAAGGTCAATTTAACTTTAAAGTGGTATCAGAGCCCGGTTGCTTTACCATCGGCGGGTGATGTTACCTTGTTTGTGAAAATTGTTTTTCACGGTAAAAATTCTTTAAAGGGTTAAAGCTTGAATTTTTGCATATGGATTTTGAATTACAATGCTTTAAATTGTTAAAGTTTTTGTTTTATGAACATGTTAATGTGATTGCTATGTTCATATATCTATATGTAGTCATGGTTTTGTTTCTTTTTCTTTGTGAAAGTTTTAAAAGGAAACACCTTTTTGAAAGGGATGATTCGGCCATGAAGGGTACTTAGAGTACCTTGATTGTTTTTTTAATTTTTCTCCATGAATTGTTTCATGAGCATAGCATGAATTTTTGTGACAAAATTTATAATATACATGCATATATGATTCAGCCATTAAAAGGTTTATGGCTGCGTGCGTGGTTTAATTTTGTGTTCTTTAAGAAAGAGTTAACAAAATTTGAATTATAAATGTTGTTATATAATTCGGCCATTAAGAGAAAATTAAGAAAATTTGAATCATGATTCTTGTAATTATATTTTAATTCTTAAAATGTTAAGACGTGTGAATGAACATGTTTTATGATATTTGATATCTTGTGCTTGCAAAGTTGTCTAACCTTTTAGGTGCAAAAAGGAGGGCGATGGTCATGGTGCTCGAAATTTGAATTTCAAATTTTTAAATTAAAGGTGTAATTTTGCTCTATTTAAATTAGAGGTTTAATTTGAATTTTGAATTTTGTAATTTTTCATTTGTCCCTCCAGAGATGTTTTGGAGATTCTTTAATTATTTGTAATTAGAGAATTAGGCTAGTGGCGTTTAGACGACAAGCAGCCCTGGCTTGAGAAGCAAGATGGACGAATGTGCGAGCACCATGACTGTCTCAAATAAAAGTGTTTTATATGCTTGTATGCTTTGTACGACTAGTATGCATGAGATAGTGTATCACGAATGTACGCTTTCGTGACTTAAGACGTCTAGTATGCATGAATTGGACAAATCGCGTTTGTATGCCTTATTATGCACGTCCAATTGCGACTAGTGTAAACCGATAGATGTTTGACATAAGTTACGACTAGCATGATAACATACATATGCGTTTGATGAGACTTAGTAAACCTTAAATAAAAGGAACCCTTAAAAGGAATAAATTATTAAGCGCATGATTACCTCCCACCACCAATATTACTCAAACCTCCTCTAAATAGTGGTGCTCCACAACTCAGTTGGGACCCACTATTTCGTTAAGCAAGAGTAGTGTTAGAAGTGTGAGACACTTAGGGTGCTGGTTAATGCTTAACTGAGGCATAAGTTGCAGGCTCAGCCGGGCTTATGTGCTTATGGTAATAGTGCTAGGTTTGTTGCATGAGATGCACCACTAAGTGACAAGGAGTTGTCAATCTAATGTTAAGAGAGGGTATGAGATACTGTTGATAAGGATAAACCCATTATTTAAATTAATCTTGCGGTCACAGACGAGGGTTAAAATAAATAATCGCACTCTTAATCTCACTAAGGTAAAATATAAAATTAGATTAACCCTAAATCAAATGGTAAGGCATAAAATTAGATTAACCCTAAAATTAGATTAACCCTAAATCATATCTTTTAATTCTTCATCAAATCTTTCTATGAATCTCTATCAATTCCTAATCAAAATCTTGATTTGTTTCTGTTTTTATTTAAGATCCTACAGATTGGGCTTCAAATCTTTGTTATGATTCCTTTACCTTCAAAATGAACAAGATATCAAAACATTAGGTCAATTTTTAAATCTTTATGATTTTATCATATAACACCTTGAATTCCATGCAATCTACCATATAATTCTTGTAGAATTTAGCTTAAAACATGGTAAACCAAGGGTTTATCAAACATTTCCAGATTTGAATATTGTTGTCCTCAGCAATCAATCAGAATAAAACTAAAAAAATAGGGAGTAATAATCTTCATTTGCATGGAATTTCATAGTAATGATTCAATCAGAGACATGATTACAGAGCATTCAGACTCTAAGTGTTGGACAAGTGGCTTCAATACTTAAAAAGGGGGTGAATTGAGTTTTACAAAATCTTTTTGCAAAGTGTCTTCTTTGATATTTTAAAAACCATTTCTTCAATAAAATGATTTAATAAGGAAAAATATAAGTGTGAGAGCAAGTGTAGTGATCAACAAAGTAAGCAAGCGAATATATAAAGACAATCTAAAGTGCAATTTCAATACTTAAGTAAAGAGGTTAAGGTTAGAGAAATTGCAAACTAGATGTATCCTGGTTCGGTCACCACTACCGTGACCTACATCTAGACTGAAGTCGCTCGATCAATTCTTTTCACTAACTATCAAGCTTGAGGGTGCTTGACAAACCACTACAACCTTTCAAGACTTCGGGCTCTTGATGCCTCACAATTTTTCACTCCAAATTTTCTTAGGAATTTGGTGACCTCTCTAGTGTATAGGGTTCACTCCCCTAACTATTCAAGAAATCAAATGGAGGTGTTTAACAATGGCTAAGTACTCTCAAAGTACAAATAATACAAGTTGAAGAATAATGATTGTTGACATTCTCACAAGAATAAAGCTCAAAGAGAATTTAGAGTAAATACCTTTTTTGGTCCTCAGCAAATTTCACGATGCCCGTTTTAGTCCCTAGCAAATAAAAGGCCCATCGTGGTCCCTATGAAATTCAAAATGGACCCATTTAGTTGAAATCGTGGTCCCTCACAAATTAAAAAAAGATCCATATTAGTCCCTAAAAGGACTAAAATGGGTCCATTTTGAATTTCTTAGGGACCACGATGGGCCTTTCTATTTGCTAGGGACTAAAGCGGGCATCGTGAAATCTATTGAAGACCAAAAATTGTATTTACTCGAGAAGTTATGATTAAGAAGACAAGAATAATGCAAGTAGTATGATAATAAGTTAGTAATAATGATCAAGAAGTGTGTCCCATCAAGGGGAACAATAATCTCTATTTATAGAGGGCCCCCATGGCTGTTTTTACACTCATTTTCGCAAACTAGCTAGCCGTTTTATAGCCGTTATTTTGTCTTCTGCACAGTAGGTAATCGATTACATTGTTTGGGTAATCGATTACCAACCTGTTGTAAGGTTGGTTTTCACCCCATAATGGTTTTCTCTTGATCCAAATCAGTTTCAAATATTTTTTACACATTTGCTAAACATTGAGAAATATATTTTTATGTTAGGAAAGTTTTTGAATGTCAAACCATGATTTAATGCATGTATTTGAAAAATACTTTGAGCTTCGTTCACGTAAGGAATCAATTACCCTTTCAAATAATCCTAAGTCTTATGATATGTTACTTTGAGATTTCTTGGACTTAGAGTCTTCTCTTGAAGCTTGAGTCTTGATCTTGTTTAGACTTTTTTTTTATGGTTGCACTTTAAAGCTTTCTTTCCATGCTTGTTTGTTATCATCAAAATCGTTCAACCTTTATATTCCTTTCGTGGAGTGCATTGGTTCCACACTAAGGTATGATACATCAATCAACAAGCTTTATAATTCATCAGTTAAAAGCTGCAACAAAATTTCTGAAGATCAAGAATAAGGAAAATTTCCTGAAACACTCCCTCACTAGGAATTCAATTCACTCATACTCAACTGTTTAGAGGGTTGGTGTTTCACTCGTATCTCGCTGAATCAACACTACCATAGACTTGCTTATATTCTCGCTCTCCACAGTTATTGTGACATATCCAATAGATCAAAAGGTCTTTACTCAGGTTGTAACTTGGCCTGGCTAAAGGAAGGAAAAATTTAGAGAATGAGTTCCAAGATTAAAATCCAGATTCAAAGAGGAATAGGTGCAATCGTTTAACAATTTGTAAACAACTATCTCCTTCTTTTTGGTCCCCTCTTCTTCTTGTTCTTTTGAACTTTTCTCTTGTTTGTCGTTCTCTTTTCTCAGAACAAGTTTTCTTCTTTCTTTTCACTTATTTTCTTTTTCCTCTTTCTGAGAAATTTTCCTTTTCTTTGTTTGTTTCTTTTTCATTCTAACCAACCTTACTTTCTTAGCTTTTGCCTTTCTTCCCTGTGCTCCCATACATCACAATTTATGTAATCAATTAATTATCATTTGTTCCTCAATTCAAATCTGAAATTTAATCTCAAATAAGGTGAGGATTTATATGGAAAGTGGCTTATTCATCTTCATAGGTTTTCAAATAATAAACAGGCCTAGACTCAAAAGGGTTTAACTAAGGAATGTCAGCAATGGTTGGCTATTTGGCCATCTAGTTTAAAGAAAGAACATGCCTCAATCATATCCATAGAATATATCAGATACCAATTCAAACAAGAAACAAATCAAGTTCTAGAGTCTTTCATACAGTGGGATGCACACTCAATAAAATTTTTCTATATAGGCTCAAAACCCCACAGCTATGAATGCACAGTAATTTCACTATTCTTTATCTTAAAAAAATTTCACCACTAAAGAGAATATTCAATGAATCATGAAAATCATTACATTGATGCTCATTATGAAAACTTAAGAGGGTGCATCATCATACTCTGAATCAAATCATTAATCAAATTTCCTACCAATCTTCCATTTAAAAGCACTGAGTAAAACTTTCAGATTTTCACAAAACAATGGATTGGAGTTTTTATTATTTAAAACTCTTAAAAATTAATTTCAATTTCTAAAAAAATGTTGCATTTAAGGAAAAGAAAAAGGTTTAGATAGTTCCCTGTACTAGCCGGATGTTCTGGGTATACTCATGCAATTTCTCCGGTTCATTTAGCAATACCCACTGATGTACTAAGCGCTTCCCATTCTCAGATTTAAATGTTGTTGTCCCCAGCGACTGATCTAAATCTAAAAAAAAAATCGCGTTGAGAGTTAAGAACTAGTGGATTCCTCTGAAACAACATCAATCAGAACTATCAGTCATCAGTGCTGAAATACCATATTGCATCACAAGGTTATCTCATACCATAACATTAAAAAGAAATAATCAAAAAGAAAACAGAAATAAAATGAAAATAGCTAAAGTGATCATTCATCAAGCTCCTCGTCCTTTGCATCTCGCACAATGGCAGGTGTCATGACGGTATCCTCATCCTCACCATCCTGGCCCTCAGTAGCCGGATATGTAACACCCCGTATATATCCGGTAATGTTATCATAATATCGTATTAAGTTGCGCTTAATTAAAATGCGGAATTACTTTTTTTTCTTTTCAATTATGATGCCATTAACATTACCAACTTGCTTAAAAATCAATTAATAAAACATCGCCTGTATGTAATTGCAATAAAACAGATAACTGAAATACTTCATAACAGATAATATAAGTGTGGCTCTAGTCACGGAACTACAACAACGTAGACCGGACCATCTAACAGTTTATACAACTCCAAACTACAAGTACTAACAGAAAGTGTCATGGACAATCCCCATGCTCACTCAAATAAGGCAACATGCCCAACATCAGTCTCAACAACAACATATCATAAATAGCAGAAAACATAAACAACATCCAAATCCAGTCATGCTAACATAAGCAGTAAAACATAATCAGCTAAGCTCCGGCCTCCTGCCGCCTGAGACATCAGTACCCATACTACGTGATCCTGAAATAAGCATTCCCCAAACGTGGGGTAAGATCTCTAATCTAGAAATCTCAGTAAGTCAATGAGTCCTCAAGGATCTTCCACCCCAAGCTCACTTACATGTGCAATACAAGTTCAAAAACATTTTATCATTTATCATTTCTAAAACAATGCAATGCAGCAGATAATCATGTCATGTGTGTCAATACTAATCTACTGGCCAGAGACAGTGCAGGTATACGTCTATCACCTACACACCGTGCAAGTACCACTTGCATTCACCCCGGTACACCGTCTTGTATGGCGCTACATACTCAGGCTTCCCGTCAAGATGAAACAACACATGCATATTAAAAGCCATTACATGTAAAGTTCAATCAACAAATCAAATATCCGAAAGCATGTACACAGCATGCATAAACCATACCCCCATGGGACATGGTGGAACCACAACATGGCTAAACCGAGGACACGAAAGCTTACCTTGCAAGCTAACTCCAAAAGCCAAGAGTCCACAGCTCAAAGTCCAAACACAGCAGATTCACAATCTGTTATGGACCAATACTATATCAATAAAATGCAACACAAGCATAAAACTTAAAGACAACGCATTTCCTTACGTTTAACGTCTTAAGGCTCCATACCAAGCCATAAGTCCTTAATCACTTGATTCTGACTTAGTTTAATTAAAACAGAAGTTCAACTTCATCAATCTAGGGTCCACAAACCCCCAATAGCCTACTGTACACACAACACAGCTACTGTTCTACGAAATCCCAGAATATCCGGATATTCCTCGGGACCATATCCGGATATGCAATATCCGGATATCTCACTGGACATATCCGGATATGCAATATCCGGATATCCAAAATCCCATATCCGGATATCTATTATCCGGATGCTCAAAACCCATATCCGGATATCACATATCCGGATATTCATCGGGCACTTATCCGGATATTTCACGACAGAATGCAGAAAATGCATTTCGTGAAGATATCCCTCCAAGGTTGGGTTTTTACCGATTTTAAACACCTAAACATGCATTTCTAGGTGTGTTCAACATTACCCAACAACAAGTTATCATCTTTAAGCCTTAACATGCATCAAGCTTTCATTTTTAAGTTCAAAAACTCAAGACCAAAGGTGACAAGGCTTACCAAAACTCAACCAGCCAACAAGAGGTGCTCTTGGAGCTCAAAAGGTCACTCCAAGATTCTGTCTCTCTCTGCACACGAAAATGGTATACCAAGGTGGTCCTTTTACTCAACAAGAAAGCTCCTTTAAGCCTCAAAACCCAATGTGCAAGAAGGTACTCCACCCAAACCCCAACTCAGAGCACAAACAGCCCCCAAACAGTGGCCAAACCTCAAGCACAACACCCTCACACCCTCTCAAGATGTTTCCCAAATGTTTCCCAAGTGAAAGGATGAAGGAAAATCAAGAAAGATCAAGACTTGGTTCAAGAATGGAAGGAAAGGCCAATAGGGCAATCACCAAGTAGCTGATCAACTCCCTCTCACGTTGATTTTCTGTTTTCTAGGGTTATGTGCCCTTAAAAATGGGTATTTATAGCCTAAGCCACTTAAACACACAGTATTAACTTTAATTGCTACGCTTAGCATTTTAATCCCAAACTTTGGATTATGAAACTACATAATTTTCTAAGATTTATTATATTTTTCTTATAATTTTCTGAGCACTTTTCCGGTACGCGCTTTTCCAAGCCAGTACCGGTTTCTAGTACCAGTTCTCATTATCTGGACTTGAAACTCGTTTTACAAGTCCTACATATTATTCTAGTAATTATCATGCACTTACATTAATTTTCCGGGATACTTTTTTGGTACGCATTTATACCGACTAGCAGAATCGGTATCTGCATTTTTCTTCCGAAAAGCGACTTTCAGCATTATTACTCACTTACTATAATTATTAAAGCCTCATAATAATTATTAGAGTCAATTATGGAATCATTTTTAATTTTTCATAATTAATTAATTAAATACCTTAATTAACGGTGCAGGTTCTTACAGGATACGAGTTGGCCCCTCTCAGTGCAGCGTCATAGGCATCCTCCTCAGATCCACATAAGGCTCGGGCTGGAAGGATGGTGGTCCTCTTTTTCAACTATCACTTGATCACCTTAGTCTCTATCTAATTTTTTTGTATTTTCTTATTTAATTAACTAAAAGTGAAATAACTAAAATAGAAAAAGGGTAATACTTCTCTTATGTTGCATAAGAGAAGTATTATCTCATGCTCAAACAAAAGTTAGGAGAGAGAAAAAAGTTGGAAGTGAGAGAAAAAAATTCTTGTGGGACCCATTTGAAAAATGTGAGTGTAGGAGATAAAAAAAAATTTATGTAACATAAGAAAAATAATTCCCATAGAAAAATTAACAATAGTAAAGTGTTGGGTTGCCTCCCAATTAGCGCTTGTTTAACGTCACGAGCCTGACATACCTGACTTGTGATCATGGTGGCTCAAAGCATGATCTTGGTGATGACCAAACTCCACTATTCAGAAATTGTGTCCTACCACAGTGCTCTTCTGCAAATGGATGAGGTAAAGTAGTCTCAGGAAGTTTGAACTTGACTTTTACATGCTTTTCTTTGCTACTAGGCTTCTCCATCTTAACTTTTGGCTTACTTTCTTGAGAAGACTCCTCATTGTGCTCTTCTTCACCTTTCCTTTCACCAATATAGAAGACTTGATCTTTCAGTTGAGCTACATGTAGGGAAACTTCGTTGTCAAAGAAATTGAATACTTCTTATTCTCCGTCTACCCATAAGATCAACTCACCTTTAAGTACATCAATCAGCGCTCCTGAAGTTGCCAAGAAAGGTCTTCCAAAGATCATTGAAATTGTGGCATCTTCCTCTATATCAAGGATGACAAAATCAACTGGGATGGTGAATTTGTCTACCTTTACCAGTATATCCTCAATGATGCCATAAGCTTGCTTTGAAGAGCAGTCAGCCAGTTGCATTATCGTCCTTGTGGGCTTCACTTCAGTAATCCCCAGCTTCTTCATCATGGAGAGTGGCATGACATTGATGCTAGCTCCAAGATCACATAAGACGTTATCCACTTCCACTTTGCCTATAGTGCATGGAATGCTGAAGCTCCCTGGATCCTTGACTTTGGTAGGTAACTTCTTTTGGATGATAGCATTACATTCCTCCTTCAGATTTACTGTCTCACATTCTCGCAACTTACGCTTCCTTGATAACAGATCCTTCATGAACCTTGCATAATTTGGCATATTCTCTAAAGCTTCAGCAAAAGGAATGTTGATCTGCAACCTCCTGAATATGTCTAAAAACTTTGAATACTGCTGCTTCTAAATCTCTTTCTTTAATCTCTGCGGATAAGGAATTCAAGCATATGGGGAGAGATCTAAGGTCTTGTCTTGCCTTTCTAAATCTTTCTTCTTCTCCCACTTAAACAGTTTCCTTTCAACTTTTTCAGGATTGCTCTTGTCAACTTCAATAATATCCTTTGCCTTTTCTTTCTTCTCTTCCTCAGCCGATGCTTCTTCATCCTTCTTCTTTTCTTCAGGCTGCTTCTATATAGGTTGAATCACTGTCCCACTTCTTGTGGTAATTGCATTGCACTGCTTTCTAGGATTAATGATAGTGTCTCCCGGGAAGGTACCCTTAGCTCTCTCAGCAAATTGCCTTGACAACTGGCCAATTTGAGTTTCAATATTTCGGATAGAAGCTTCTTGATTCCGGAATGAAGCTCTTATTTCATCTTCGAAGGCATTTTCATTTTGAATATAATCGGAGGTGGTCTTGGACAGCTGTGCAAAGGCTTTCTCCCACTCTGAAGTGTTGCCTTGTGGTGGGGGCTGTTATTACACTGGAAGGGGAGGATTAAGTTGATGGTTGGATTTGTAACTGAATCTTGGATGCTGATTCTGATTCTTCCACCCTTGATTATAGTTATTTCTAAACTGGTTCCTCCCCGGATTATTCTAGTTTTATTGATCATACCAGATTTCGTTGACTTCAGCATTCTCAGGTGCCTTCATAAAATCACAGTCTTCAGTAGCATGAGCATTTGCGCATATCCCACAAGTAACTTGAGGAGTGTTAACAGAAGAGACTTGAGAACTGACAAATTGCTTTGTGAGAGCATTTAGTTGTGCTTGTTGTTTCTTATTTATTTACAATATTTGTTCATTCTGAGCCAACAGTGCATCGTAGTCGTCAAGCTTCATGATTCCTGCTCTCATTTGTGAGACGGGAACATTATCGAACTCCTGAGAGTAAAGATTCCAGCAATTCCAGTGCTTCCTCTGGAGTTTTTGTTTTCAATGATCCCCCTGCTGCAGCATTCTCCAAGGTTCTTGTGCTCGACGTCATTCCTTGGAAGAAGATTCGTCATTTCTCCCAAGCTTCAATTCCATGTCGGGGACACTTTCAGAGTAGTCCTTTAAACCTTTCCCATGCCTCGTACAAGGATTCACTTTCTTTTTTGTTAAAAAGCAGTGATCTCTGCTTTGAGCCTTGCCATATTTGAAGCTGAGAAGAATCTGGCCAAGAACTTGGTCGCCAATTCATCCCAATTGGTGATGCTTCCTTGATGCAGTGACCGCAACCACCCTCTTGCTTCTTCCTTTAGTGAGCATGGGAAGAGTCTGAGCAAGATGGCGTCACGTGAGACTCCATTCATCTTCAAGGTGTCCCAGTAGAGCAAGAAATTCTCTAGATGACTGTAGGGGTTTTCGGTGCTTCCTCCAGCGAACTGATCTTTTTGAATCAGTTGCAGCAGTGCTGGCTTGAGCTCAAAGTTGTTAGCTCCAAATTGGGTCTAATAATGCTTGCCGTCTACGGAACTCGGGCTGGAGTCATGTAATCTTCCAAAGTTCTGGGAGGATTATGAATCGCGTTGTTATCCGCCATAGTTTCTTCCGTTGGTTTCGTCGAGCTTGATGCTTTTGCTTCTTTTGCTTTTCTTTCTTTTGCGCTTTTTATGAGTTTTATGGCTGTCTTTTCTATCCCAAGATCAAACTGCAAGGATCGTGGGTTAACAGTACCTAGCATAAAGTAAGAGTAAAATATTATGCAGAAAAACATAAAATGCAGAAAACAAAAAATAGGAAATTTAAAAAAAAAAAAAGTAATGAAGAAAATGCAGAAAAAAAAAATTAAAAATTAAAAAAAAAAATTAAAAAAAGTTTTAAAAAAATAAAAATAAAAATAAAACAAAAATAAAAAAATAGAATAAAATTATATAAATACAGAAAATTTAAATTGTAGAAAAATAAAAAGTCCAATCTAAAAGGCCTTTAGCTACTTCTAATGCTGAAAGATCAAACTCCGGCAACGGCGCCAAAAACTTGTTGTGACTCGGCAAATGCACCGGTCGTTATGTAATAAAAGTGTACCGGAGTTCGAGATCGTTCCCACGAGGATTGAGTTTTAAACACTAGTTCGCTAATTGCGGTTTAGTTGGACAATTAATATTTAGATGAAGAAAATTGAAATTAAAAATAAAATAATTAATAACATGCAAATTAAAATTTAGAATTAAAAAGCAATTGGAAAGAAGATTGATTTAAAGATTAAAAACAAGCGTAGTTAGGGTTTCGACTTCCACCAATTTCCTCTTTATGCTATGAATTAAACTGTCAAGAATATGTCAACTATCAAACATTCGAAATCTGATTGGGTAGTTAAAGGACCTTAATCGGAGCTCCAATTTTCTGTAATGGTATTGTCATGGATTCTGGCACTGCTTCAGAAACTTGAACGTATCTGGAGTTATGATATGGGATTGAGATGTTCTCAATTGTTTTGGAAAGATAAGATCCTAAGCTAAAACTTTTGTGAAGAAGTAGAAATCAAATTCTGATGTTTGAGTAGGGTAAATTAGCCGTGAAATGAAGACAATGGTGTAGTAATAGGCTTAGAGAGTAACATGCTGTAGTAAAATAAGCATAACTTGAGCTAGAGAGCTCCAAATTGAGTGAGGCTTGAACCTATGTAAATTTAACTCAAAGATGTTTAATTCTGGAGAATGATAGAATTTTTAGATAAGCAAATCGATCCCAGTTTATTTTTAATGTTCTGCTCTGTTTCTAAAATTTGATTTTTGGAACATATTCATTTACTAAAGGCATAACTTAAGATGTATAAATCCAAACGAGGTTTATAATATACAGTTGGAAAGGTCTTGACATCTAGGTTATGTTGATAAAATATCATAATTTTAAAAGAACAAATTAAATATAAATAATTTTATAGAAAGTATGGAAACTAAGGTTAACCTAATAAATTATATTAATTGCCTATTATGTATGATTTGTAAGAATTAATGAGATTATAGTTATGACTTTTTAGATGGCATGAATTGGCAAATTAATATGAAAGTTAATAAGGGAGTTACTTTAATTGAAGATTTTAAAGTACACAAGACATAATATGATTTCTCCAAATTAAAGAAACATGCTTTTAGTTGTTGTTAGTAGTAATGTGTATATATTGTAAGTTATGAATTAAGTTGGCAATGTCATTTTTAATAGGTGACTTGATTGGATCTAGTAAGCTTGGATAATCTATTGGTGTCTCATCGAATCGGAAAAGGAAGCACGGTTAAAGTTAATCCTTTGGTACTGGTATTAATCTCTGTTGTGCTCCATCATGCCCTGTTGCGACTCGGCAGGTGCACCGGTCGTTAAGTAATAAAAGTGTACCGAAGTACGAGATCGTTCCCACAAGGATTGGGTTTCAAACACTAGTTCGCTAATCACGGTTTAGTTGGACAATCAATATTTAGATGAAGAAAATTTAAATTAAAAAGAAAATTTTTAATAACATGCAAATTAAAATTCAGAATTAAAAAGAAATTGTAAAGATGTTTGATTTAAAGATTAAAAACAAGCGCAGTTAGGGTTTCAACTTCCCCCAATCTCCTCTTTATGCTATGAATTAAACTGTGAAGAATCTGTTCTTAAAATATTGCCAATCAATTCTTTCTAAGTCAATTAGGGCTCAATTCCTTGTTACCCTAAATCAATGTGATCTTGAAAGAACTCTAGTTCCCCAATTATTCTCCAAGAAACATGCATTAAGATCAAGAATTTAAATATTGCACAATTACCTTATGTCTGTCCTTAGATCACAAGGATTGAGATAAATTTTCCAAGTCAGGGTTCATGCACCAACACTCTTATTGTCATACAATTTCCCTAAATCAATCTATAAGGAGAAAAATCATAGAAAGCATTAAAGATGAATAAATTTATTCAAATATAAAAGGAAAAGAATTCAGAGACAATTTAATTCAAGGCATAAGATCAATTGGGTTCCATCTACCCCTAACTACTTAAAAGTCTAGCCTAGCATACTGGATTGAAAAGCAATAAGAAAGAAAAAAGTTTCCCAAGCCTCCAATGGTGTGATGTTGACTTGGTTCCTTAGTGCTCCAACGCTCCGCAACAGGATTCCTCCCTTGGGTCTCTGTGTAATTCCTTGGTGTGTCTGTGAATGAGTTAATTCCATTGACCCCAAGCTCCCTATTTATAACCTTTGATGCCATATCTTTTAATTCTTCATCAAATCTCCCCATGAATCTCTATCAATTCCCAATCAAATCTTGATTTGTTTCTGTTTTTATTTAAGATCTTACAGATTGGGCTTCAACTCTTTGTTATGATTCCTTTATCACTTCTTAGCACCAAATCTTGTGGATTTACCTTCAAAATGAGAAAGATATCAAAATATTAGCTCCATCTTCAAATCTTTATGATTTTATCATATAACACCTTGAATTCCATGCAATCTTCCATATAATTCTTGTGGAATTTAGCATAAAAACATGGTAAACCAAGGGTTTATCATGCCCCTTGGGGGTAGTGGTTAGGGTTGGATGTTAATGATGTGTTGTAACATGCTCATGCATATATGTATGTGTATTGGGTACATAGGATGTACCGTGTCTCTCGCCAGTAGACAATTGCCTTCTGGCGTTACGGACTTCCACTAGATAGGTCTTTGTGAGGGAGTTCGAGTTGACCAAGGGTCATGGAGTTGTTATCCATTGAGGAGCACTCTAGGAATATCTCGGGTTTATTGGTGGTGGGTGCCTTGGTTGATGTTCCGAGAACACTTTATTGGGTGAGAACCCTAGGCTATATGTCGAGGCCAATATGTCGGATGTTGCATATTTGGCTTCGACCATTCCAGCTTCATCGTATTTTTACTCCATATGCATCCATATTTCACTAAATCCCCTGCTTTATCCCTCTTTGGTTGTTATAGTACATTATTTATTTGCATCTAATTGAGCCATTGGGCGGAGTAATCTCCAGAACCTCTAGGTTACTGAGATATATTCGTATATCTCATCCCGTGTTGGGGCATTTATTCCAGGTAGTAGCAGTGGGGCTGGAGCTGTGGGCAAGAGGATCATGGGATAAGCATTTGGACATAGAGCATGTTTTGCATTTTGAGGCCACCTTTGGCATAGGCTAGACTTAGGGCATGAATATTGTAGATTGATTTTGGATTATGCATATAGTCATCTTTATTTATGCCATATTTTGCCTAAGTCTAGTTGTATATTTATCATGTAGTATTTGGAGAAGTTATTTGTATTTATGTTAAGCATTTGGAGAATTGTAATATTATTATTATGGACCTCGTGTAACATTTTAAGCATGTATGTGATGAAAGGGAAATAGGCCTATTCTAGGATATAATTATGTTTAATGTGAAGAGTGCATGCAAATGGAATAATGTGATTGAAATAAGTTTAAGTTTTGACAATGTAAGTATTAAAATGTAAAGTGAGGGAAATGATATAAATTATTGTGGGTTGTAAGAGCATCAAGGAAATGCTGGTCCTTGAGTTCCACCCTTGTCTATTAGGTACCATTTGAGGATAATACCACACTTTTGATAAAGTGGAATAAGTTGAATAAACAAAGGAGATGCCGTCGAATTTTATATAAAATGACAGATTTTGGGTCAAATTTAGGAGAGCATATCTCCCTCCATAGAGGTTCAACAGGGACGTGCCAACCATTATTTTTAAGGTTGAGATGTCAGCTATGTTTTGTCAAAATTTGGTAACCATTGGAGTTGTATGCAGACCTGTAGACGTAGAAGAATGAGGACTATCCAGATTGCCCTACACTTGGGGGCTGTTGGGAGCAGGTTTTGGGAAATTTATGTCTACCTCAATTCTTGGTAAAATTAGGCTCATGATATGTAAAATTGAAGCTTTAGGTGTCTAGTTTACTGTATAAAAATTTCAGAGAAATTGGTGGAGTAGTTTGTTCAGAATCGCAGAAATCGTAGAGGTTGTTTGGAGCCCTATTTGAGGTTGGCTGGCAGCTTTACTTGTCCAACTTCAAACGGTGATAATCGGAGCAAACGAGAACTTTATGTAGCATGTGATAGCTTGTTGGAAATATAATTAAGTCTAGAATAACATATTAAAATATGAGAGGCTTG
Organism: Gastrolobium bilobum; assembly: GCF_033153095.1. Taxonomy (NCBI): domain Eukaryota; kingdom Viridiplantae; phylum Streptophyta; class Magnoliopsida; order Fabales; family Fabaceae; genus Gastrolobium; species Gastrolobium bilobum. The sequence goes on along the minus strand of NW_026895672.1, from coordinate 23,308 downwards.
TAACCACTAAATCTCTCGCAATGTCCAGATTACTGAACCATGTTCAGCTATGTCAAAACTGTAAAAGTGAGAATTATGCTAAGTGGGTTTATGGGAACCCCTTAGTGAGTTAAGTTAAGCACAATATGGTAGTTTAGGGATTTTCAAACCCTTCAATGGGCGTTAGGCATAGCATTAAGGAGGACGCTCAACAAATCTCCCCTTCTGACTTCAATACATCGGTTTCAGCAGTAACCCGACACCTTCACAACAATCTTCAAATTTCCTTGTTGGTACTGGCTCGTCATCATGTTAGACCAATTCAGGTTAGTGTGCACTTTGACGAGTTCGAGCTCTCCATCTTCCACCACATCCCGAATCCAGTGATACCCCACATCAATGTGCTTAGTGCAGGAGTGATAGGTCGAATTCTTTGCAAGATTAATTGCGCTTTGATTGTCATATCCCAGTTCGTACTTGTCTTGATCATGGTTCAGAGATAAACTTCTTCATCTACACCATTTTTTTGCTTGCCTCAATTACGACTATGTACTCAGCCTCGGTCGTCGAATGTGCCACACATTTTTGTAGTCTTGATTTCCAGGAGATAGCTCATCTTGCAAAAGTAATCAAATATGCCTTCGTTGATTTCCTCGAGTCGGAATCTCCCCCTAAATCAGCATTCGAGTAGCCTTGCAACTTGGCTTTGCCTTCTCCAAATTGGAGACACAACTTTGTTGTTCTTCTGAGATATTTGAAAATCCACTTCACTGCTTCCCAGTGTTCTTTGTCGGGGTTTAGCAGATGCCGACTTACCATTACAATATCATACGCCAAGTCGGGTCTCGTATAAATCATTGCATACATCAAGCTTCCGACAACGGATTGGTACGGGATCTTCAACATCTCGTTTTTGTCTTCATCAGATCTCGGACATTGCTTCTAGTTCAGCTTAATATGTCTGGCTAAAAGGATGCTCATTATTTTGGCTTTGTCCAAGCTAAATCTCTTTAGAATCTTCTCAATATTTTTTTCTTGACTCAGCCACAGTAGCTTCTTTTGTCTGTCTCGGATAATCATGATTTGGAGTATCTGCTTTGCAGGGTCGAGGTCTTTCATTGCGAAGGACGAGCTAAATGCCTTCTTCAGGGTAACTATCCTCGATTTGTCTTTCCCTACAACAAGCATGTCGTCAACATATAACAACAAAATCAGAAAAACCTCAGCCTCGTACCTCCTCACAAATACGCAGCGGTCGACCTCTGTCTTCACAAACTTATGATCATTTATGAAAGATTCAAACTTCTTGTACCACTGTCGAGGTGCATGCTTCAAGTTGTTTACACTCTTCTTCAACCGGCATACCAAGTCTTCTTGTTTTGGAGCTTGGAACCCCTCAGGCTGCTCTACATATATCTCTTCTTCAAGGTCTCCGTGAAGGAATGCTGTCTTCACATCCATTTGCTCAATTTCGAGGTCCATCGACGCCGCTATTGCTAACACGGTTCAGACCGAAGTCATTTTCACAACAGGCGAAAAAATCTCCTCAAAACCAACTTTTTTTCTTCTGATTGTAGCCTTTCACCATAATCCAGGCTTTGAATCTCGGCTTCTGGCCGTTCTCTTCATTCTTGATTTTGTAAACCCACTATTTCTTTAGAGCTTGTCTTCCTTTGGGCAACTCGGTCAGCTCATAAGTCTGATTCTCGTGGAGAGACTTCCTCTCATCTTGCATTGCCTTTTCCCATTCTTTCTTATCCGAGCTCGTTACAGCCTCATCATAACTCTGAGGTTCACCATCTTCAGCAACAACAATGTATTCATCAGGTGGGTACCTTGCAGAAGGTCGTCTCACTCGGGTCTGAGTTGTTCTTCAGGTTGAGAATTCGGCTCATTATATTCATCATCTTGGATTTCACCATCTTGGACCATAACATCTCGGTCCTCAAGACCTCCATCATTTTCTTTATTCTCTTGATTGTCTCCCCCTACTTCAGCTCGGACAAGAGGGATGAGATTTTCACATCTGAAAGTAACCCGAACTTTGGGCTTTGAGATGTCTTGAATAGTCTCATTCTCATGAAATACCACATCTCGACTTCTCACTACCTTCTTGTTGATTGGATTCCAAAGTCTGAATCCGATCTCATATCTTGGCGAATCGAGGTAAATGCATTTTTTAGTCTTTGCATTAAGTTTTTCCCTTTCGTCTTTAGGGATATGCAGGAAAGCTCGGCATCCAAATACCTTCAATTGATCATAGGCCGCTTTCCGACCTGTCCAGACTTTTTCTAGAATTTCTCCTTCAAGTGGTCGTGATGGTGAGAGGTTGATCAAGTCAACAGAAGTTCTGACAGCTTCTCCCCAGAATGATTCTGGCAATCCGGCATTGGATAGCATACTTCGGACCTTCTCTTTAATAGTTTGGTTCATCCTTTCAGCAAGTCCGTTTAGCTGAGGTGTCTTTTGGGGCGTCTTCTCAAGTCAGATCCCGGTTGCTCTATAATATGCATTAAATGGACCATGATACTCACCACCATTTTCAAATTGGACCACCTTCAATTTCTTGTCAGCCTCTCTTTCAACCATTGCATGGATTTCTTTGAAGGATTGGAGTGCTTGATCTTTAGACTTTAACAAATATACCCACACTTTGCGGGAATGATCATCAATGAATGAAATAAAGTATTGAGCTCCTCCAAGGGATTTCTTCGACATAGAGCAGACATCAGTATGGACGAGGTCAAGAATATACCTGCTTCTTCTGTGTTGATCCGATTTCACGAAAGAAACTCGGTGCTGCTTTCCAGCTAGGCAATGCATGCAACTCTCCAACGCTTGTCCTTTTAACCCAGCCAATAATCCTTTCTTATTCATAATTTGGAGCCATTTCTCGCTCATGTGGCTTAGACGCTTGTGCCACAGCTCCAGGCTAAGTCCATCTCAGATAGAATTGGCTTCTCTGTCATTGACCTTTCCTTGCATCACGTAGAAGGAGCCTCCATTTTACCTCGGGCAACAACCAAGTTTCCCTTGGCTAGCTTCCATCTATCACGATCGAAGTAATTCACTAACCCGACATCATCAGACTTGTCTACTGAGATTAGGTTCAGTCGCATGTCAAGAACATGCCTTACATCTTGCAACACAAGTCGGCACCCGACATTCATGGTTAGGGTCACATCACCGACACCAACAATCTTACTAGTCACCTGACTTTCCATCTTCACGACTCCAAAATCACCACCTCGGTAAGAGGAGAAATTTTTTTTGTGTGGAGTAACGTGGAAAGAGGCATCGAAGTCAACAATCTAGGTGCAGTCATCATATCTCAGAATCCGAGTTGGCAGCCATCACAGTGGTATTCTTATCTTTTTTTCTTTTTCAGAATGATCTAATTCGTCTTCACAGTGTCCTTCTTCTCATCTTTCTATAGAGTCATGCAGTCCGACTTCTTTGGACCGAGCTTCCTACAATAGAAACACTTCAACTCATATTTTGGCCTAGACCGGCCTCTGGACATGTCACGACCCCAGACATCGAACTTTCCTTTATTCTCAGTCACGTTTGCCTCAGATGTGCTGGTTACACCTCGTTCATTTCTCCTGGACTCTTTATTCAGGAGGCTGCCTGTCACGACATTCATCTTCAATTTTTATCAGGAGCTGAGGTGCTTAATGTCATCTGTAAGAACCCGCACCGCTAAATTAGGAATTTAATTCATTTAATTATGAGTTAATAGATAAATTCTATAATTTATCCTAATAATTATGAGAAGGCTTAAATAATTATAGTACGAGATAAATAATGTTGAAGTCGTTTTTCTGACGAAAAGCGCAGATACCGGTTCTGCCTCACGATATAAGAGCGTACCGATGAAGTATCTCGAAAAATTATGAAAAGTATGTATATATCACTAGAATAATATTTAGGACAAGTATAACAAGTTTGGAGTCAAAATAATAAGAATTGGCGTCAGAACTGATACCGGCTACGTAAAAGCGCGTACCGGCAAAGTAAAGCAAAAAATAAAATAAAAATATGAGAAATCTTAGAAAAATGGCTAGGTTCAGAATCCAAAGTTTGGGATTAAAATGATAAGTGTAGCTATTAGTGCTAATACAATGTGGTTAAACTTAATCCGCCTATAAATAGGCTTGGCATAGATTTTTAGGTCATTTTTCTCTGAAGCCTATGTGAAGTTTCGAAGTGGGGGCTGCTGCCACCCTCCTCCATTGTTCTCCATGCATGAGAAGCCCCTCAAGACACCATTTTTGCTATAGATTCTTCATCCCTAGCCTTCTTTACACTTGAGAGCAACCTTGTGAGGGTGAGAGTCAGCCCATTTTCTGAGTATGATCTCTGTTTGGTGAGGTTCTTGGGGCTGAGCTCTTGAGTTTGGTTGTGGGGGTCATTTTCTTTGTATTTAAGACTTCAAGAAGCCATCTTGTGGTATAAACGGCCAAGCTAGGGAGCCATTTTCGTGCACCCTTGAAGTTAGAATATTGGAGCTGACTTGTGAGCTCCAGGAGCACTTGAGTTTGTTGTTTTGAGCCTTTGGGGTATGTTCCTCACCCTTAATCATGGTTTCCTTTGTTAAAGATCAAGTCTTGGAATGTAAAATGGTAGGATTAAGTAGCTAATATCATCACTGACCTAAATGGGTATAAAAAGGCATGCTTAGACATTAATGTGTTTAAGATTAAGTCTTGTATGGGTATCTTCGCGAAATGCAGAAACTGCATTCTGTCGCGAAATATCCGGATATGATATCAGGATATTGATATCCGAATATGGGGCTTGAGATATCCGGATATGGATATCCGAATATGGCCCCGACAAATATCCGGATATTCTGGAAATTTCGAGACAATGACTGTTCTGTTCATACAGAACTGTATTTGGGGTTTATGGACCCTAGATTGGTTAAGTTAAATCTCTGTAATAACTAGCTAAGTCAGAACCAATTGGATTAAGGGATTAGGGCTTTGGGAGAAGCCTATTGGCATGAAACGTAAAAGGATAACGTTGTCGCTATGTCATGAACTATTAGAACATCGATATTGATATGATAGTTGGTATAAACAGACTGAGAGAGTGTTATTTGTGGACCTTGGACTTGGTTGGACTCTTGAGTTTGATAGTTAGCTTGCGAGGTAAGCTTTCATGTCCTCGGTTTTGCCATTGTTGGTTCCACCATACCTCATGGAGGGATGGTTTATATGCATGATGTATTTTCATGTATTGATATTTGAAATGCTATTGAGCTTTTAAGTGCAAATGCCTTATGATATGTATGTGTTGTTCCACTTAGACAGTAAGCTTGAGTATGTGGCGTCATACAATATGGTGATTCTGTGAGTGGGTGTGTAAGAACTCGCACCGTTAATTAAGGAAGTTAATTAATTGTGTGAAATTAGGAAATAATTCCATAATTGACCCTAATAATTATTATAAGGCTTAAATAAATATAGAAAGTGGTTAATAATGCTGAAAGTCGCTTTTCGGACGAAAAGTGCATATACCGGTTCTGCTACTCGGTATAAATGTGTACCTAAAAAGTATCCCAGAAAATTATAATAAGTGCATAATAATTCCTAGAATATTATATAGGACTAGTAAAACGAGTTTCAGGCCTAAATAATGTGGACTGGTGCCAGAACTGATATTGGCTACGGAAAAGCGCGTACCGGAAGGGTTCTGCGAAGAATAAAATAAAAATATGAAAAATCTTAGAAAAATGAGTAGGTTCAGATTCCAAAGTCTGGGATTAAAATGCTAAGCGTAACTATTAATACTAATACTGCGCGATTAAAACTTAAGTGGCCTATTTAAGGCCATGGCACATGATCCTATGTCATTTTTATGACTTGCTACGTGATGTTTTCTGAGTGCTCTTCATCAGCCACCCTACCACCTCCTTCCTTCTCCATTTTCTCACCAAAGACACCACCTCTGATCGTTATTTCTCTTCTTGATCAAGTATACACTTGAGTGTGAGCATTGGGAGAGTGTTAAGGGTGCCTTTTTCTGGTTGTTATGGCTGTGTGAGGTCTGTTTTGTGGGCTGAGTTCCTTTACTTGGGTGGTGGAAGCTTTTTCTTGGTGGTTGGTACTCCAAGGAGAAATCTTTGTGAAGAAAGGAGTTTGCTTGCTTGGTATTTTCGTTTTCCTTAGTAGTCAGAATTGTTGGAGCTGTTTGGTGAGCTCCATGAGCCTTTGCTTTTCTGTTTAGAGCTTGGGTAAGCTTCATCAACTTTGTTCTTGAGTTTTAATGGGTAAAAGTGGAGTCTTTCCATGATTAATGAGTTAAACAAGTAACCAACTGGTATGTGGACTTAAAACAGAATAAAAATGCATGCTTTGACGATTTGAAGTGTTAAAAATGGAACCTTGGATGGATATCTTTGGGAAATACAGAAACTGCATTCTGTCGCGAAATATCCGGATATGATATCCGGATATTGATATCCGGATATGGGGTCTGTTGATATACGCAAATGGATATCCGGATATCGATATCCGGATATTGATATCCAGATATGCATATCCGGATATGATATCCGGATATGTCCCCGACAAATATCCGGATATTCTGGGAATTTCGGAACAGTGACGGTACTGTTCATACATAATGTCTTTTTGGGTTGGTGGACCTATGATCGACTTATGTGGACTTCTGTAATAATTAAACTAAGTCAGAATCAAGTGATTAAGGGCTTATGACTTTGTGAGAAGTCTAAAGACGTAAAACATAAAGGAAGGGCGTTGTTTTTAAATCATATGCTTGTTGTGCATAAATATTGATAATAGTGTTGGGCTAAATAGATTGTGATCTTGCTATTTGTGGACTCTGAGGTATTGTGGACTCTTGGCTTGGATAGCTAGCTTGCAAGGTAAGCTTTCGTGTCATCAGTTTAGCCATTTTTTGTTCCACCATGTCCCATGGGGGGATGGTTTATATGCATGATGTGTTTTCATGTATTGTTTTACTGAAATGCTATTGAATTGTTAAGTGCAAATGCTATATGATATGTATGTGGTGTTCCGTCTAAATAGGAAGCCATGGGGTATTCCTGTGGGCGGGTACAGCATGGGCTGGTACAACATGGGCTGGTATTATGTGGGTAATAGACGTATTCCTGCATTTCTCTGATCAGTAGAATAGTTATAACACACATGACATGAATATCTGTTGCATTGCAATGATTTTGGAACTGATATTGAATTACTACTTTTAGAACTTATATTGCACATGTAAGTGAGCTTGGGGTGGAAGATCCTTGAGGATCCATTCTCTTACTGAGATTTCTTGTTTAGAGATCTCACCCCACGTTTGGGGACACTTATTTCAGGTTCAGGTATTATGGGGGCTGATGCCTCTAGCGGCAAAAGGCCAAAGCTTAGTTGATGATTATTGCTGTTTATTATGCTGACATGTTGGATTCTGGATTTTCTGCTGATGTTATGTTTTTAGTTGCTTTTATTATGCTGATGATGTTGAGACTTCTGTTGGCTCTGTTGGGCTTGTGCCTTATTTGGGTGAGCATGGGGTTTGTCCATGCCACTTTATGTTAGTACTTTGAGTTGAGTTGTATTACTTAGTAGGTTGTCCGGTCTACGTGTTGTAGTTCCGTGACTAGAGACTTATATCTGTTATTTTAATTAATGAGGTATTCAGTTAGCTGTCTTTTACAATTTACATACAAGCATGGTTTTATTTAAATGATTAATTAAGCAAGTTGGTAATGATAATGACGTCATAAATGAAAAGAAAAAGATATTCCGCATTTTTAATTAAGCGCAACTTAATACGATGATATGATAACATTACCGGATATATACGGGGTGTTACATTTTGTGGTATCAGAGCAATGGTTCGAGGGAAAAGCCTGTCTGTATTGCAATGATTAGGATGCTTGGTTGTGTCTGTCTTGTGTGTTTGCTCCGTTGGGTTTTATTATAATGATGCATATGTGATCACATTGCGTGGGCCTGATCAACTCATAATTGGTGTAACTTGTGCAGAGTCATGGTAGGATCCAAGAGAACACGAGAGACTGCTGAGGGTCAACTCGACCCAATCCTGACTACATTGGCTGAGATGCAGGAGGCCACTAGATTGGCCAACGTGGCAATGATGGACGTTGTTAGGGAAGCGAACCAGAAGGCCACAAAGGATGCTCTTGAGGCAAACCGTTTGGCGAACATGACTATGATGAGGGTCACGATGGAGGAGATGAGAGCTGGTCCTGCTGTTGGTCAGTTCCCACCGCCACCACCTCCACCGCCACCACCTCCACCCAGTCTACAAGAAGACAGTCAGAGCCATACGGGAGATGGCAGCCATCTGACTGGGGCGATGCAGGCCTTCCCGATGCCTGCGGAGGATAGAGATGTGATTGATCGCCGGCTGAATGTTTTCCGTAAGTGTAACACCCCGTATATATCCGGTAGTGTTATCATTACATCGTATTAAGCGGTGCTTAATTAAAAATGCGGAATATTCTTTTTCTTTTCAATTATGACGTCATTATCAATTACCATCTTGATTACTTAATCATTTTCATAAAATATCGCCTGTATGTAAATTGCAATAAGCCATCTACTGAAATACCTCAATATATAAATAAGTGTGTATCTAAAATCACGGATCTACAACTCGTAGTCCAGACCGTATCCTGATACATTATTACAACTCCAAATAAAACAAGACATAAACAATACTATGTGTCATGGACAATCCCCATGCTCACCAAATAAACAGCGTAAACAACAAGTCTCAACATAAAACTCCATAACATAAACTGAAGCTATAAGCATATAAGCAGCATGCAAATCCAGCATCCAACATGTCAGCATAAATAACAGCAAATCTAACTCAGCTCCGGCCTCCTGCCGCCTGAGGTCTCAACATTACCTGAACCTGAAATAAGCGCCCCAAACGTGGAGTGAGATCTCTAAACTAGAAATCTCAGTAAGACAAGGGGTCCTCAAGGATCTTCCACCTCAAGCTCACTTACATGTGCAATATAAGTTCTAAAAGCATTTATATCATTATCAGTTCCAAAACTATGTAGTGCAACAGATATCTATGGCATGTGTGTAATCACTATCTACTGGCCAGAGAAATGTAGGAATACGTCTATTCCCTACATGTAGTACAAGGAACACCGCTTGCACCTCACCCACAGCCTCACCCTATTGTATGTTCTACATACTCAGGCTTACCGTATAGGTGGAACACCTCCATGCATATCAACAAGGCACTAACATACAATAGCTCAACAGCATTTCCAAAACATCAAAAGCATGTAACACAGCATGCATATACCATACCCCCATGGGACATGGTGGAACCACAACATGGCTAAACCGAGGACACAGAAGCTTACCTTGCAAGCTAACTATCCAAGCCAAGAGTCCACACTAGCTCAAAGCCCGCAAACAGTACAATCACAATCTGTTTATACAGTAAGTAATCATTAATAACCATCTATCAAGGTTACATTAAGTGATTAAGGCTTTCCATCTCATTATAAGTCATTTTATGCATTTTCTGCAGGAGGTATTCGAATACTCCTCGATGAGTATTCGAATAATCCCTGTCTCCAGAAAGTATTCGATTACTTCCATTAAAGTATTCGAATACTCACAAGTATCTGAATACTTTTCCCCCCAGTATCCGAATACCTCAGTATCCGAATACCAAACCTTACTGTATTCGAATACTTTCCAGTATTCGAATATTTCTTCAAAGGTATCCGAATACTTCTCTTCCCAGAAAAGTATTCCAATACTCCTGCAATGAGTATTCGATTACCATGAACAAGTATTCGAATACTACACGAAAAGTATTTGAATACTTCTTCAACAGAATGCAGAAATTCGAGCCAACTTCTGCATAATCCCAAATTTAAAGATCCAAAAGCGATTGGGAGTCCAATGACTCCCTAAACAGATATAACCCAACATGCTATGAACCCAGAAACACATTCCTTTACTCAAATGGTTAAAGTTCCTCTTTTTAATTGATTAAACAAGATTTAAACCTCAAAATGACAAAGAGTGTTCATGGTATACCTCCAAGGCACCAAAACTCCGAAAATGAGGCACACAAGGGACACTCTACACAGCACCAAGGTTCTGACTTGAGCAAGACACGAATAGGACTACCAAGCTTGATCCTTGAAGCTAAAAGGTAGCTTCTTGAAGCTCAAGAAACCAAGAATAAGCTCCACTCACACAAACTCAGCAAGAATAGCCCCAAAAACGCCCAATACACAGCAAGCATCAACTCAGAAATGCTTCACAACTCCCTCACACTGTTTACAAGCTTAGTGTTTACAACTCTAGGAAGAAAACTCTCAACAAAGGTGACTTCTTGGTCCCTTTTCAAGAGAAAAGGACAAGACTTCAAGGGGAGAAGAGAAGGCTGAAAGGAAGTCAGCAAAAGACTCACGTAGGCAGCCTCCAATGTGGCCTAAAGTTTAGTGCCATTAATCATTTATAGGTCCACTTAAAATACAACACAGTATTAACAATAATAGCTACGCTTAGCATTTTAATCCCAAACTTTGGAATCTGAATCTACTCATTTTTCCAAGAATAATCATATTTTATTATATTTTTCCGAGCACCTTTCCGGTACGCGCTTTTCATAGCCAGTATCAGTTTCTGGCACCAGTTCTCATTATATTAACTTGAAACTCGTTTTCGAAGTCCTAAATAATATTCTAGTAATTATCATGTACTTTTTATAATTTTCTGGGATACTTTTTCGGTACGCATTTATACCGACTAGCAGAACCGGTATCTGCACTTTTCGTCAGAAAAGCGACTTTCAACATTATTACTGACTTACTATAATTATTAGAGCCTCATAATAAATGTTAGGGTCGATTATAGAATTATTTCCTATTTTTGCATAATTAATTAATTAAATTCCTTAATTAACGGTGCGGGTTCTTACAGTAAGCATAAGCCACCTTCCTTTGATGGGTCTTATGATCCTATTGCTGCGGCGAGATGGCTACAGGCGCTAGACAAGATCTTCCGGGTCATGCAGTGTACCGACCCGGAGAAGCTGATTTTCGCTACCTACATGTTGGAGGGATGCCCATGAGTGGTGGATGAACACCTCTCATGCGTTTGAGATGCAGGGTCATGTTATGACATGGCCATTCTTTGAGGACTGTTTTTTGGGCAGATACTTTCCCTATGATGCACAGGAGAGGAAACAGGGAGAGTTCGACAGGTTGGTTCAGGGCTCGTTGTCTGTTGACGAGTACCTGGCCAAGTTCAATGAGCTAGTGAAGTTTGCGCACTTCCGAATGGAGAGACCTACTCCAGTTTTCTTGGCTGCTAAGTTCCGCAGGGGACTTAGTGAGGATATTGCTGGTTACCTTGCAGGGTCTACATCTAGAGACTTCGGGACACTGGTGCATCAGTGTCGGGATATCGAGGACTTCTGTAACTCGAGTAAGGCCAAGAGGGCAAAGGTGGTTAAGACGAAGGTAGCTAGTAGTTCCACTTCCTGGAAGGACAGGAAGTTTGCTGGCAAAGGCAAATGGAAGCAGTTGGCTGCTAGGCAGGCACCTAGTCAGTTCAAGAGGAGTTTTACTCAGGGGAGTTCAGCGAGACCTCCTACTCCCAGATGCTCGGGTTGTTGGAAGGTTCATTTGGGGCCATGTGCTACCGGTCAGACTATCTGTTTCCAGTGTGGCAAGGAGGGGCACTATGCTAGAGAGTGTCTGTCATCAACGGCGAGAGCTGTAGCAGTTCAAGCAGTTCCATTGCAGATAGTTCCCCTTCCACCTACAACGGCACCAGAGGTGCCACCTGCCACGGGGCAAGTGTATACTTTGGATCGTCAGCAGTCGGACAGAGCTCCGAACCTGGTTAGAGGTACTGTTTCCATTGGTGGATCTTCTGTTGATGTGCTGTTTGACTCCGGGGCTACGCATTCCTTCATTGCTACTCCGATTGCTGTGGGGATTGAGTTGCCCATGTCTGTTCTTTCTTCACCGTTGCGGGTGACCACCGCTACCAGAGAAAGGTGTAATTCCTCCACTGTTCATCGTGATGTGGCATTTCAGTGGGATGGACGTGAGTTCTCGGTGGATCTGATAGGATTGCTGATGGCCAACCTTGAGATTTTTCTGGGCGTGGATTGGCTGTCCGGAAACTGTGCTTTGATTGATTGTTGTGCCAAGAAAGTGGTGATGTCTCCGTTTGGGTCCACAGTCAGTTCCTCGCCGTTCATTTCAGTCCTGCAGACTAGGAGAGCCTTGAGAGCAGGGGCATTTGGCTATGTGATGTTGGGAGGTTTGGTGAGTGGGACATAGGAGAATATCACTGGCATTCCTGTGGTGAGGGAGTTCCTCGAGGTATTTCCTGAGGACATCCCTGAGTTTCCGCCGCAGAGGGAGATTGAGTTCTCCATTGACTTATTGCATTGTGTGGGGCCCGTTTCATTGGCTCCATATCGGATGTCGCCACCAGAGTTGGCTGAGCTGAAGAAGCACATTGAGGACCTTTCAGGGAAAGGCTTCATTCGATCGAGTGTGTCTCCATGGGGAGCGCCGGTCATATTTGTGAAGAAGAAAGACGGAACTATGTGACTGTGCATCGACTACAGGCAGCTGAACAAGGTGACAATCAAGAACAAGTATCCCCTTCCGTGCATTGATGATATGTTGGATCAACTGAAGGGTGTCTGTGTGTATTCGAAGATCGATCTCCGGTCTAGATACCATCAGATTTGGGTGAAGTCGGAAGACGTCCCGAAGACTATGTTTCGTTCGAGATACGGTCACTATGAGTATTTGGTGATTCATTTTGGACTCACAAATACACCCGCAGTGTTCATGGATTACATGAACAGGATTTTTCAGCCGTACCTGGATCAGTTTGTGATTGTCTTCATTGACGACATTTTGATTTACTCCAAGACGGAGAAGGAGCATGCTGAGCACTTGAAGATTGTGTTGGAAGTTCTGAAGGAGAAAAGGCTTTATGCTAAGCCTTCGAAATGTGAGTTTTGGCTCAAGTCTGTGAAGTTTCTTGGCCATGTGATTTCTGCAGAAGGAGTTGTAGTTGACCCGAACAAGATTGAGGCCGTGCTAGATTGGGAGAGGCCCAAGACGGTAACCGAAGTGAGAAGTTTTCTGGGTTTGGCAGGGTATTACCGGAGGTTCATCAAGGGATTTTCCATGCTGGTTCTGCCATTGACTCGCCTTACCTGCAAGAAGACTCCATTTGTGTGGAGTCACGAGTGTGAGGAATGTTTCCAGGGGTTGAAGGAGAGAATGACTACTGCACCTGTGTTGGTCCTTCCTGATCCTGCTGATAAAGTTTAGTTGTACACCGACACTTCCAGAAAGGGGCTCAGATGTGTGTTGATGCAGTTAGGCAAAGTGATTGCCTATGCTTTGAGGAAGTTGAAGCCTCATGAGGAGAACTACCCGACTCATGATTTGGAGTTGGCTGCTATTGTATTTGCTTTCAAGATTTAGAGGCATTACCTGTTTGGGATGAAGTTTGCGGTGTTCAGTGATCACAAGAGCTTAAAGTATTTGTTTGGTTAGAAAGAGCTGAACATGAGACAGAGAAGATAGATGGAGTATCTGAAGGACTACGACTTTGAGTTGAAGTACCATCCTAGCAAGGCCAATGTGGTAGCTGATGCTTTGAGTCAGAAATCCGTGAGTCTATCCAGATTGACCATGGGTGATTATGATATCATTGAGCAGTTTCGAGATCTGACAGTGACTTCCTTGTTTGGGGGTGCACTTCTTAAAATGGAAACCGTGCAAGTGGAGAACGAGCTCATGGAAAAGATCAAAGAGGCGCAAGTGCAGAGAGAGTGCCTTGATTATGTGAAAAACCAGGACGGAGTGTCTTGGTATGAGGATGGGTTATTGACCTTTCAGAAAAGGATTGTGGTTCCTCGAGGTCTGTTGACTGTTGAGGTGATAACAGAGGCTCATAAGGGCCAGTTTACTGTCCACCCTGGTGCTACCAAGATGTATCAGGACTTGAAGAGAAACTATTGGTGGCCGGGTGATGAACCCTTAGTTCATCATGGTTTTTAGCAGGAATTAGGATCAAATTGTGTGATTAAATGATGAAAAACAAGGTTAATGTCCTAAGATGTCCTCAATTACAAGTTCAAGAGCTTTATTGGAAATTTGTATGATTCTTGTAGGAAAAGCAAGCTTGAAAGACAACTAGAGAAGGAAGAAGATTCTGGAGCTCAAGAGGAGAAAAATTGCCTAAGTGTTGAGCGCTAAAACGTCCACACTGAGCGTTTTAGCGCCCTGCTACAGGAAGAGGCCAAAACTTGCTGGTGATGAGCGCTAAAACGCCCACACAGAGCGTTTTAGCGCGCTGCTACACTAAGACGATGGAAAATTGCTGGTCTTGGGCGCTAAAACGGCCTGCAATAAGCGTTTTAGCGCCCTAAAGTGGAAAAAAGATTCTGGTCTTCACCGCTAAAACGTCCAAATCAAGAGTTTTAGCGTTGGAGTCAGTTAAAGTTAGTTGAGCATTCACCAAGTTTGGACGCTAAAACGGTCATTCCTTAACGTTTTAGCGTTGAAATCAGTTAAAAGCAGTTGAGCATACGTAAAGCATGGACGCTAAAACGGTCACTTATGGACATTTTAGCGCCCACATCAGTTTTCTGTTTTTAATTGTAACACTATATAAGGCAAAGCCTTGACACTTAGAAGGTATCTGGATCTGAAGGATCTGAACTTGCTCTCTCTCTTAAACTTTAGTTTGACTTCTCTCTAAATTCTTTTAGTTTTAGTTTTTGTATTAGGATTTCTTTGTAATAGTTTGGAGATTGAAGACTTTCAACATGGAAATGAAGTTTGCTTCTTATTCTCTTATCTATTCTTTAGTCGTGTCTGAGTAGAGTCTTTGTAGTCTGAATGCAATGGAACTCCATGATAATATTATGTTGATTTGATTAATATGATGAAGTATTTTTCATGTGTTGATTTGAGATTTTCTGAGTTAATTATTTCTATCAAGGAAGTAGTATAGAACAGGGATGTTTATATGACATCTATATTTGATAATCTCAACATCAGAATTCTAGTACTCAAGGGATTGATGCTAGAATTCTGATGTAATCTTAAAACTTTAGTATTTCATGCATGTATTAAGAAAGAGATCACCAAGGGATTGGGGTTTCTGATTAATGTATCTATCAGGGTAGTAAGGGATTACATCTTGATGATAAGTAAAAGGTTGATTAACATCACATGGAAAGGAATTCATCATATGATCAATTTTTACATGGGTTATTATGGAGGAAAGTTGTTTTCTGAGTACTTGTTGTTTTATTAATTCCTAATCCATATTTAACTTGTGTCAAATTACTTACAATCAATTTTCTGGTGACAAATTATTCATGATTTTTACAAACTCTTATTTGATTCAAATTAGTTTTCTATGGTATATTGGTGTTTGAACACAATTCCTCGTGGGAACGATCTTTACTCATCATTTTATTTGTTGTACGACTAGTGCACTTGCTAAATGTCCAACAAGTTTTTGGCGCCGTTGCCGGGGAATTTGTTTTTCAACACTAACTGATACTATAGAATTCTGAGATTGAATCCTTTTATTTTCGGTATTTTAGTTTATGTTAAGTTTCTGGTCAATTTTGATTCTGGTATAGCGAGGTACACTTGATCCGAATTTGTTGTTGTATGATCCAGAATTAGAAAGGACAATGAGGAAGAAAAAAAGGGCAGCCAGGCAAAGGAGACAGTTGCAAGAAATTGGTGAATCCAGTACGGTAAATTAGGAAGAGATAATGGCAGAGAATCACAGACCACCACCGCCACAGAGGACACTGGGAGAGTACATGACTCCTGCAGTGATTCCTCCAATTGGGAGTGTTGTGCGCCCAACAGTGGAGCCCAATAACTTTGAATTGAAGCCTGCTTTGATACATTTGGTGCAGAAGGATCAGTTTGCTGGAACCAGTGCAGAGGACCCTTACTTGCACATAGAGAACTTTCTATTGTTGAGTGATACTGTGAAGATAAATGGTGTCACAAGAGATGCAATTCTGTTGAGACTATTCACTCATTCACTGACGGATGATGCAAGGAGATGGCTGCAATCATTGCCACAAGGAAGTATAACAACTTGGGATGATCTGCAAACCAAGTTCTTGCAGAGGTTTTTTTCAGCATCTAAGAGGGCCAAGTTGAAGGATGAGATTACAAGCTTTAAGCAGAAAGAGTCAGAATCCATTTATGAGGCTTGGGAGAGATTTAAGACTTTGTTGAGGAAATGTCCACAGCATGGAATTGAGGCATGGGAACAAGCAGCAATCTTCCTGCAAGGAATGACCACGAACACTAGAACTTTGGTGCATGCCACTGCTGGTATCTGTGGCAAGGGCATGTAACAGAGGAGTGTGATTATGGGGGATCACCAGAACAAGCAGAGGTGAATGGAGTGTGGTATGATCAGAATAATCAAAGGAACTACAACAATCAGGGAATGAATGTTTATATGCCACCATGGAAGAACAAGAATCAACACCCAGGATTCAGCTATAGTTCCAACCATCAATTGAATCCACCATTACATCCTCCACCACCACATATGAAGGAGCAGTCAAGTGATCCTGCTGCATGGGAGAAAGCGTTTGCTCAGTTATCTAAGACAACTCAGGATTATATTCAGGGTTCTAATTCATTCAGGGAAGAGACAACTGCATTCATGCAGGAGACCAGAACTTCTTTCAGAAATCAGGAAGCATCAATCAGAAATTTGGAGACCCAGATTGGCCAATTATCAAGACAGATATCAGAAAGACCACAAGGGAAATTTGCAAGTGATACACTAGTGAATCCTAAGGAGCACTGTAAAGCAATTATGACAAGAAGTGGGTTGGTACTTCAACCAGTGAAAAAGAATGTGGAAAATAAAAAGAATGAAGAACAGGTTGTGGTTGAAGATGTGGTCTCTGATGATGAAGTAGAGAAGATGAGAAATGAGAAAAGTGAGAAGAAAGTAGTTGTTAGAGATGTTATAGTTGGAATTGATAAAGAAGAGGAAGGGAAGGACAATAAGAATGAAGGAGAGGTAGAAGTTGGTAAAAATGCTTCCCCACAAAAGATGATGAAGTGGGAAAAGAAGAAGATGGCTGACAAGAAAGAACAGCCAGTTATTTTATCTCCTTATGCTAAAGTTCCCTACCCTCAGAGGTTGAAGCAAGAGATTCAGAAACAGCACTATGCAAGATTTCTGGATATCTTCAAAAATTTACAAATTAACATACCATTTTCTGAAGACTGGAAAATATGCCTCACTATGCAAAATTCATGAAGGATCTTCTTACTAAGAAGAGGAAATTAACTGATGGTGAGACAGTGGCCCTAACAGCAGAGTGTAGTGCCCTAATCCAGAAGAAGCTTCCAACAAAAATGAAAGATCCTGGAAGCTTCAGTATCTCTATTGCTATAGGAGATGTGGAGGTGGGAAAGGCATTGTGCGATTTGGGAGCCAGTATAAACTTGATGCCATTGACAGTATGTAGAGCTTTGGGAATCAACACTTTGAAGGAGACCAATCTTATTCTGCATCTTGCAGATAGATCTATCAAGAGACCTGAAGGTGTGGTTGAAGATGTCTTGGTCAAGGTAGACAAGTTTATTTTTCCAGTGGATTTTGTGATTCTTGACATGGAGGAAGAGGATACAGAAAGTCCTCTATTGTTAGGAAGACCCTTTTTAGCAACTGCAAGATCTTTGATAGATGTTGAACAAGGAAAGTTGTTGCTAAGGGTGGATGAGGAAACAGTCACAATTGATGTATTTGAAACCTTCAAGCATCCTGTTGATGTGGAGGATTGTTTTAGATTGGATGTGATACAGGAGGTTGTGGAAGAAGTGAATAAAGAAGAAGAATTCCCAGTTGAGGAACAAAGATCAGAAGAAGAGACAGGTACAGAAGATTACCAAGAAGAGCCAGAAGTGGAAGAGCTTGAGAAGAAGATCGATGACATTCCAAAAGGAGCACCTAAAGTAGAACTTAAAGAATTACCTTCACATTTGAAGTATGTGTTCCTTGGGGATGATCAAACATATCCAGCAATCATTAATGCAATGTTGTCTGATGAGGAAGAAGGGAGGTTGATTAAGGTACTCAAAAAGAATAAAATGGATATTGGATGGCAGTTTTCAGATCTTAAGGGTATTAATCCTTCCTTTTGCACCCACAAAATATTGATGGAGGAAGAGGTCAAACCAGTAAGGCAACCACAGAGGAGACTCAACCCCACTATGAAGGAAGTAGTGAGGGAGGAGGTGGTGAAGTTGCTTGATGCTGGTATGATTTACCCCATTTCAGACAGTGCTTGGGTGAGTCCTGTGCAGACCGTGCCCAAGAAAGGGGGGATGACTGTGGTGAAAAATGAGAATAATGAATTGATTCCCACAAGGACAATCACTGGCTGGAGAATGTGCATTGGTTACCGGAGGCTGAATAAAGCAACCAGGAAGGATCATTTTCCACTTCCTTTCTTGGATCAGATGCTAGAGAGGTTGGCAGGACATGCTTTCTATTGCTTCTTGGATGGTTATTCAGGGTACAATCAGATAGCTGTGGCACCAGAGGATCAGGAGAAGACTGCTTTTACATGTCCATATGGAATATTCGCATACCGGAGGATGCCTTTCGGTTTATGCAATGCTCCTGCCACTTTTCAAAGGTGCATGCTTTCCATTTTTTCTGATATGATAGAAGAATGCATAGAAATTTTTATGGATGATTTTTCTGTATTTGGGTCTGATTTTGATGTATGTCTAGGGAATTTAGATTCTGTTTTGAAAAGATGTCAAGACTGTAATTTGGTTTTGAACTGGGAGAAGTGTCACTTTATGGTGACAGAAGGTATAGTTCTTGGACACAAGGTGTCTAGGAATGGAATTGAGGTGGACAGGGCAAAAATTTCTGTGATAGAGAAACTTCCTCCACCTGTAAATGTTAAGGGTGTGAGGAGTTTTCTTGGTCATGCAGGATCTTATAGGCGGTTCATAAAAGATTTTTCAAAAATTGCCAAGCCCTTATGTAACTTATTGGCCAAGGACCAAGAATTCCTGTTTGATGATGAATGTTTGCATGCATTTCATGTTTTAAAAGAAAAGTTGACCACTGCACCTATCATGATGGCACCTGATTTTTCATTACCATTTGAATTAATGTGTGATGCCAGTGACAATGCTGTAGGAGTGGTATTGGGCCAAAGAGTGAATAAATTGTTGCATGTCATTTACTATGCCAGTAAGATCTTAAATGATGCACAAAAGAATTATGCTACTAGAGAAAAAGAATTACTGGCTATTGTGTATGCATTTGACAAAT
Organism: Gastrolobium bilobum; assembly: GCF_033153095.1. NCBI lineage: Eukaryota > Viridiplantae > Streptophyta > Magnoliopsida > Fabales > Fabaceae > Gastrolobium > Gastrolobium bilobum. The sequence goes on along the minus strand of NW_026895672.1, from coordinate 3,932 downwards.
TCAGGCCATATCTGTTAGGATCAAAAGTTATTGTTTACACTGACCATGCAGCTTTAAAGTATTTGTTAAGCAACCATGATGCTAAACCCAGGTTGCTCCGCTGGATGATACTGTTGCAAGAGTTTGAGGTGGAGATCAAGGACAAAAAGGGAGTTGAAAACTTGGTGGCTGATCACTTATCCAGGATTACAGAAAAAGAACTTCAAGAAGGACCGGAAGTAGTGATCAGAGAAGAGTTTCCTGATGAACATGTTTTGGCAATATGTGCTTTAACAGAGATGGTTGGGGATAAAGTCTTATCTATCAGTACCCCACCATGGTTTGCTGATTTCGACAACTATAAAGCTGCTGGATTGATGCCTAAGGATTTAACATGGCAACAAAGGAAGAAATTTCTGCATGATGTTAAGAGATACATTTGGGATGAGCCATATCTTTTCTATAGATGTTCAGATAGTGTGATCCGACGGTGTATTCCAGAGGAAGAACAGAAGGATGTGTTGTGGCATTGTCATGGTTCTGCATATGGTGGACATTTTGCAGGTGAGAGAACTGCAGCAAAAGTATTGTTGAGTGGCTTCTACTGGCCCACTTTACACAAGGATGCAAAGAAGTTTGTGGAGGCATGTGATAACTGTCAGAGAACTGGGAATATTTCTAGGCGACATGAAATGCCGTTGAACAATATCCAGGAAGTGGAGATCTTTGATGTTTGGGGTATGGATTTTATGGGACCTTTCCCTTCTTCTTACTCTAACAAGTACATATTGGTGGCAGTTGATTATGTGTCCAAATGGGTTGAGGCCATAGCTACACCAACCAATGATTCCAGGGTGGTGATTGCTTTTCTGAGAAAGAATATATTTTCCAGATTTGGAGTCCCTAGAGCTATCATTAGTGATGGGGGCACTCATTTTGATAATAGGATGGTGGAGTATGCCTTGGCTAAGTATGGAGTGAGGCACAAAATAAGCACGCCGTACCACCCACAGACTTGTGGTCAGGTTGAGATTTCCAACAGGGAATTGAAGAGAATATTAGAGAAGACTGTTGGGAATGCTAGGACCCAGTGGTCCAAGAAACTTGATGACACCTTATGGGCGTATAGGACCGCTTTCAAAACTCCTATTGGGATGTCTCCATTTCAGTTGCTGTTTGGAAAAGCATGCCATTTGCTAGTTGGATTGGAGCACAAGGCTTTGTGGGCTGTGAGATATCTGAATTTTGATTCCAAAGCAGCGGGACAGAAAAGATTATTACAGCTGGATGAATTGGATGAGTTTCGTTTGTCTGCTTATGAAAGTGCCAGTTTGTATAAGGAAAAGACAAAGCTATGGCATGATAGGAAGATCACACCTAGAGACTTCAAGGTGGGGGATCAAGTACTTCTGTTCAATTCCAGGTTGAAGCTGTTTCCAGGGAAGTTAAAGTCTAGATGGTCTGGACCGTTTGTGGTAAAAGACATGAAACCATATAGGGCTGTAAAATTCAGTTCTTTGGATTCGGACAGAAGTTTTACAGTCAATGGTCAACGATTGAAGTTATATGTTGGAATTGCTGTGGATAGGCAACTACTGACAGTTGCTCTATTAGAGGTAAAATAGATCATACCCGTCAGGCTCGTGACGTTAAACAAGCGCTGAGTGGGAGGCAACCCACTGTACTAGGTATGTAATTTCATGTTCATACCATATCTATAAGATGAAGAAGTAAAAGGGAAATTTTTTTTTTGAAAAATCAAAGAGAAATTTTTTGCTATGTGCTGGGCGCTAAAACGTCAACTCTGACCATTTTAGCGTCCCAAGAGTTCCATCATTATGAAACTCTCTGGTTGTGTGCGCTAAGACGTTCACTATGAGCGTTTTAGCGTTCACCAACAACACCAATACAGGCACTCTGGCCAACCGCGCTAAAGCGCTCAGTCTGACCGTTTTAGCGCTGTGCTGCACAAAGTGTGCATTTTTCTCTGGACAAGGACGCTAAAGCGCTGGTAATCCAACGTTTTAGCGCCCTGTCACTAATTCGATATAACAGAGTTTCTTCTCTCTTTTTCTTTTACATTCTTTCTCCTCTCTTTTCCACAACACGGTTTCTTCTCTCACATTTGTATCATCATACTTCGTAGTTTCCTCCACATCCTTTCATCAACATCACGGTATGTATCTCATCTTTTTTCTCTCCATCACATATCATATCTGAATCATAGAAATTATTTGGGCATTTTCTAGGGCATTTCACATGTGGATTTCCTGTATCATTCTTGGGATTGCATGTTGATATTAGTTTTATTTGTATTATTCTACTGATCTATTGCTTTTGACTGATATTTTAGGGATGAGACAACAAATCCAGCGCATGTTGGTTCCAAATTGTTTTTACATAACATACCCAGCGCGCACACACACAAGGTGTTCGTGGAAAAGCAAAACGTTGTTTTTTTACATAACAATTTGTGACCGTTTTAGCGCCCAGGCCCTGTTTCATACAAAATTGATGGTCTACATTAGCATTGTGGGGTTGTAATTCACAATTTGATGCTCACTTTTGTTTGAAGAGTGAGGAACATGAGAAATGTTATACTGATGCTCACTTTTAGACTTCGTTATACAAGAGACCATTTGTGAGAGAAAGGAAATTCGTTCTAGAAAAGGATGAATATCCTCAGTTTCAGTCTCAGCTGAAGACCAGGGATTGGGCAACTTTTGGAAGAATATTGGGTGATAGCAGCCCTAACATAGCAAGGGAATTCTTTGCTAATGCGTTTAATGGAGATCAAGGAGGCAAGATGACCTTCACTAGCTGGGTGAGGGGAAAGAAAGTGAAGTACGATGCTCACACCATCCAAAAGCTGCTGAAGATAAGGTTCTGTGACTATATCAATAATGCCAGTTGTGAGTTCAGGAAGAACTGGCAGAATATTGAAATTCCACCAAGGAGGAGTGACCCAGACTTTGAAACCTGGACCAAGATTGGGGCAGCTGAGCCTATTTTGCAGACTATAGCCAAACCTGGTGAAACATGGGAGTTAACCAAGGATAAGGTTGCTCCTAAGTTGATTTGGTTGAGGCATTTAAATGGTGAGGCTAGAGTCTGGTTTCACTTTGTAATCTCAAATATCATGCCCTCTTCCAACCAGGCAGAGGTCATCCTGAAGAGAGCTGTCCTGATTCACACTATCATGACAAAAGTGGAGGTGGAACTTCCTATTCTTCTTCAGGACAGCATTTATGATATGGCTCACTCTGACAGTGACTCTGCTGCTTTGGGTCACTGTTCCTTGATTCAGTTGCTTTGTCAGAAAGCTGGTGTATATGTTACTGATAATGGGGCACCAACTAAATTGCACCCTACAATTGATGCCGCAATGATAACAGAGCAATTAAAGATAGGAGGAGGGGAGGCCGCAGGATTGACACCTGGTAGGAAATCTACAGCTCAGAGTGATGATGAATTAGAAGAGAGGCTACGGTCAGGGGAGCAATGGACAGTGAATACTGACTTCCGTATGAGACATTTGCGCAGGCGTCTCCGGTTTATGCAGTCCAGCCAGCACTCATATCAGACATATATAGTGACGATGATGAAATCTATATGTGAGGCTCAGGGCTTAGATGTTATTTATTACCAGCCTGCAGTATACCCTCATTCTGATGAGGAGGAAGCCTTTGAGGCAATGGCCCGGACTCACTATGCGGATCATGTGGATGGAGCAGCGCCTGCTGATGGTGCTACATCTTCCCATGCTGCACACACTTCAGAGAGACAGCCTGGTGTTGATACTACTACCACAGAGACCATTGCTGCTGCTGCTGATACTGGTGCTATGGATGAGGACAGGGGTATTGATCCTGAGTACAACCCCTTGCCTACTGCTGATCCAGGCTCATATTTGGTGTTTAGTGATGATGTGGAGTCTACTGACTAGACTCCTT